>NC_067478.1:600000-872500 GCF_947179515.1 Apodemus sylvaticus
CAGTCCTTTTTTAAGTGAGGCTGTTCCTTAATTTAGTCCCATTTCCAAATGGGTGTCTCTTATAGACCCATCATCAGTATAGGCTCCTGCATATCCATTCTTGGAGCCATTTGCTCTGTCTGGCTATTGCCCATTGAGTCTTTTCCCTTTGCACATCCTGGGCAGTGAATACTCACAGTGGCTGACTTCATTAGGACATCTGAGAGGTCCAAGATTTCCTGTTGGTTTCCTCTGATGTGAGCAGTCCTCTTGGCATATATCCCTGTGGACATGGGCTGTGGCAAAGGCATACCTGTTATCCATGGGGATGTTGATTTTCTTGCTGGTTCCAAGGTCTTGGTGAGGGCAACGAGCTCCACTTTCTGCGTTGACATGCCAGGGGGTAAAGATTCTTCTATCCAGATGACATTTGTGCCGTCCACCATAGCAGCACCTGCTTCCATCATGGAGAAAACTTCTCCGGTCTGTAGCAACTTTCAGCAGAGGTCAGCCTCTCTTTTTGGGCCAGTAAGCTGCAGCCCGTTGGGCACGAAGCATATCTGCCCCCTCCCCATTTTGGAGTGTTATGTCTTACTCCAACAGAGAGTAGGAACAGCCTGGGGTGACCCTAAATGAATGGGCTACCCATCCCATCCCTAGGTCTGCTGTTCTTCCGGTAGTCTATGAATACAGTTTGGTGCCAGGGGCTTCTTGGATCCAAGATCTTTTCTTGGAAACAGCGCCATTGGCTTGGAAGACCGAGTGTAGAGCCCCTGTGTCGAAGAACTGAATGGGTTTCTCTTTCACTCCCACAATTATCCTGGGTTGGGGAAGGTGGTCAGAAAACCCATCTCCCCTAGTCACTGTCTTCACCCAGGGCTAACACCTGGGTTTGTCATGAGAGGGGCACTTTTCTCAAGACCTGGGAATTCCTGCTCCCGACATCTATTTCTTAGGGCACACTCTGGCTCAGAGGTTTCTTTCCTTATAGTATGCACATTAGTCCTTTTCTGTCTCCCTTTTCTGCTTTTTCTAACTATCATATCTAGAATTCTCTGTCGCTTCCTTCCTTCTCTGTCACTTTTTTCCCCTCTGTTTCTTCTCCTCCTCTGTCTCCCTGTCTCAGCAAACTACTAAATCTCTCTACAGACTTTCTACACTACTAAATCTTATTACAGACTTCTCAGAAACCTGCACCAAATCCCTCTAGCCTCTGAAGCTCTTTCCTGATATCTCTACTAGCCCTGTCTATAAGAGCCATTGTCATAGTAGCTTTATATTCCAAGCCCCTGGATTCATAGCATGTATATTGGCAGAATGCCTCTATGAGCTGCTCTAGAAAAGCTGTAGGTGACTCATCTGGTACCTGCTTAACCTTACATACCTTGGTCATGTAATTCGTGGGCTGCCATGCCCTCGAGACCTGCCAATGGAGTCTGGTGTTGGTCTGTCAGATGCCTCTTACCTTTTGTCTGAGGGTAATCTTTTTGGCTTCCTGTATTACAAATAAAACAGTCTCAAAGAGATTAATTAGTCTCGTGGGAAATATATCCTTAGTGAGAGAGCTACCATGGTATCAGGATAGGTGGTCTCAGGTACTCTCTAAATATCAATTGAGCATAATTATTATTATTTTGTAAATTATAAACTATAACATAGACATAACACCTAGTTTATCATTCCTGTCAATTAAACAGAACCCTTTTCATCTGTATTATCTTAAAAGACTGTCAGAATTAACAATGTTGCATTCCATAGCTGCCTGCCTATACTATGAACTGGATTGCTGGAACTTTAATATCAGTCAGAACAGTTTGGGCACCCCCCCCCCCAAGACCCTAGGCTGAGTTCCAGTGAACTCACCTGGTGGTTTTTGACTTTACTGCTAGGTGGGTCACCTGCTTAATTCAGGAATTTGTAGACCAGGAAGAACAATGTGCTCAACCTTTACTGAGCTTCTCCACCCAAGGATAAAATTCTTACTGTAACCTACTTCCCTATTGTGCCCTAAGGTCAGATTCCTGCCCATAGCCAGGGATTGTCCTTGACCAAAGTCAAGTTCTTACCATGAGGCGTGACTCCCTAATATGGCTTAAGAATATGGCAATACAACCTAAGAATTAACATTGTAAGAACTGACTTATGTCCTAGCTTTAAATTTCATGTCACCTGAAAATCATTTAAATTTATATCAGCTTTCTCAAGATTAAACAGCTTGGGATGTCTGTGAGACTAACAGTCTTCAACCCCATCAGAAATCTAAGAGTGACCAATATTAACTGAAAACATATAGAAAGCTTTGCATAGCTTTTAAGACATAAACATCATATACCATGGATTTTTGACATCTTTGAAAACCAACTATCCATGTAAAGCAATGTGGACTGTTGTCTATTAAACTATCTTCAGCTATTTCTGATTAAAATCTAGAAAACACCCTAATAATAAACTCAGAACCTTATATTTCTATTTAGCCTAAACTCATAGACTTAAACACATCTCAGATCAGTAATAATAACAAAGAACTGGGTGTAAATACTGTACTTTTAAATTTAGTATTTATACCAATGAAAACCTTGATTTTGTATCAAAATAAGAACTTATGCCTTGAACTTAATAACAATTATAAAGATTTTAGTATCACAAAGACAGATTTTTTTTTACTTAATATTTTAGAATCTAGTCTTCTGGAGGTCTCCTTTATTTTGACCTCTCCCAGAAGAACAATATAACCACAAAGTTTAACATCACATCGAGCATAGCAATTTAAACAAGTTAAAATAAAAGAAATAAACCATTTGTACCAACTTAAACCCAAAATTCTTGCAGCTGCCACATTGCGAGTCTTATCAAGGCTTGTTTTCCTTTTCAGGGGGCGTCAGAGCCCAAGTATTTTTGTCTCTCCTTTTGTTCTAAGTTGGCGCGCTTAAGGTGTGCTTGAGTCATGTGACCTGATTTTGGCACCACAGAGTTGCTTTTCAGTCAGTCAAAATAATATTGTCCGTCTAAGTCCAAGAACATAAAACACAATATAAAACGACACCACATAGACAGCCTGACCCTGCCACCGTCAGGCCTCTACATTCAAGAACACAGAGCAAGGAAAATCACACAATTTGCCTCTAGAGGACACTAGATACCAGATTCTAGTGGAACACGGCTTCCGCCATTACTGACTTGCTGTTTACAGATGGAGAGCCTTATTCAGCTCTCTCCCGGGTCTAATGCTTCTTCTAGACCCCCACGGTCTCAACTCTAGCCACAGCCAGTAGAACACACTGCACCAGACAGACTCTCCGAGCCCCCAGAAGCTTGTAAGCAAAAACAAAAAGCTTTCAGACACAGTGAGACAGACAGAAAACCTGCGGTACCGTCTAATGGTCAAACTGTACACAAAGACACACAAAACTAACAAGTGTTCCAAACACACTCGTCCGCGTCTGGACTTAAACAGCTGCCAAACGCTACCTCGTGTGATTCCACATCCACGTTTTTTCCTAGTAGAAGGAGCACTCTGTCCCCTTTGTCCCAAAAAACCACAATCAGGCTCCCCTGATTGTCCCTCACCCCAGAAGTGTCCTTCGGGGTTACAACCTGCGGCCCTAGGGCGTCCCCTTTCCGCAGCCACTGGGTCCTCACGGGCCACAGCGGCAGCTGCAAAAGCAGGGTTCCACGTCTGCTTTATTACATGCAAATTGAAACCAAAAACACAGACACAGCGGTGCCGCACTCAAAACACTTAGGACATTTAGAACGAAAACATCGCCGGCACACACACATTCCAGAGGGGATCCCCTTTACCTCCGAGTTGGTTCTCGCGTGTGAAGGGAAATCGCACTTCCCAGCCAATGCACCAAGAAATGTAAGACCCCAAAAACCGGGGGTGCCCCAGCAACCCACATCCCAGAAGGCGACACCCAAATCACTCCCGAGAAACGGTCTCGATGCAATAGCATGAGGATTTCTTTATTTCCAGAATTCTGGGTTCCATAGCCGTGCACCACGCAGGGTCAGATGACTATGGACCCCGAGTGCCGAATTGTGACAGTTTTTATAAGTTTACGACAAAGCCCACGAATCACAAACCAACCATTTCTTAGCATGGAGAGCCTGCAAAATGCGAGCCAATCAGTTTAAATTATCGGAGCCCGCACTCAGTGAACCAATTAGTTTCCTATAATGTCTACAGCTGCATGAACTCCTGCTTAGAGGTAATGGCATAAGTCTACAGAAGATAAGCTTAGCCCATTTCCAGTTACCCTGTGGGGCCAGGATCACCTATTCAAGGCCTCTCTGCTAGGTCTAAACAAAGGACAGGCTCTGGAATGTGACCTTTTACCTAGTTTCTTTTTAACAAAGCGAGATAGCATTTTAAACTACTGATTTCTTGGGGTCATTAGAATTAGGCTGTATTATTTTCTATCCGTTCATTAACTAAAGGTCATAAAAAGGGAACTAATGATTTATTGTAGGTGGAAGGACAGAAAATAAATATTTACTGGGTTTATCTATACAAAATTTCAATGATAACTTAGTCATAAAAATTATGATTTTTAACTCTCTATGAACCTATGAAGCCAGTGACAGAAAATTAATGCTTAGCCAGATAATTACTCTTAATAAAAACACATGTAAACATCTCTGTTGTAAATTTCTTATTCAATTTATGATTTGAATTTATGTTTGAACTTTTAGTGAACTTTTGTTAAAAACAAAAAACAAACAAAAAACAAAAGTAAGGATGCTTGGAAAAACCATGTGATTATTCTCCTAGAAAAGGTACAAAAACTAGGGATGATTACATCTTATTGGCTTTATTACATCAGAACAGGAGGAGAAAGCAAGATTAGGGGGAAGAAAGAGGGGGAGGAAAGTAGAGTAACTTAGAAATTTAGAGAGCATATAGTCTGATAGATTTTCCCTCTTTGGCTTCCCCTTAAAAATAAAAAGGGCACGAGGGCAGGAACAGAGAGAAAGAGGGACAAAGGAGGTGCAGAGAGAGCAGAATGAGCAAGCAGGCTTCTTTCTCTCTCTCTCTCTCTCTCTCTCTCTCTCTCTCTCTCTCTCTCTCTCTTCATTTTTTTATTTTTACTAAATATTTTCTTTATTTGCATTTCAAATGTTACCCCTTTCCTGGTTTCCCCTCTTAAAACTCCCTATCCCCTCCCCCTCCCATTGCTCACCAACCCACCGGTAGCTGTCTGCAGCCACGGAGAACTGAGTTCACTTGGAAAGAGGGTTGGGGCTGGAATAGAAAGCACAGGTGTGCGTGAGAAATGAGCCAAGACCAAGTTTTTCTGATCAAGGCCCAAAGTTTAATTTTTGGTTCTGAGTTTATATAGGCAAAGACCCATCCTTTGTTTCAACTGAGTTCTGTTGTTTTGTTCCTGCTGGATTCTTTTGCAAAGTGAGCTCAGCAGGCAGTCAACTCCTCTAGGCTCTGGCAGAGCTATGCACTGCAGTGAGGCCAGAAGCTGGCTCCAGCCAGATGGAAAAACCATCTGCAGTTTTGCCAACTCAAGGCTGGGGGTAGGGAGGGCACATCCATTTGCCTAAGAATTTCATGAATTCATTGTTTTTAATAGTTGAGTAGTATTCCACTATGAAAATATACCACATTTTCTGTATCCATTCCTCTATTGAGGGTCATTTGGGTTCTTTCCAGCTTCTGATTATTATAAATAAGGCTGCTATGAACATAGTGGAGCATGTGTCCTTATTACATATTGGAACATCTTCTGGGTATATGCCCAGGAGTGGTATAGGTGTGTCCTCAGGTAGTGCTATGCCCAATTTTCTGAGGAACCACCAGACAGATTTCCAGAGTGGTTGTACTAGCTTGCAATCCCTCTAGCAATAAAGGAGTGTTTCTTCTCATCCGCAACAACATCTGTCACCTGAGTTCTGTCACCTTAGCCATTCTGACTGGTGTGAGGTGGAATCTCAGGGTTGTTTTGATTTGCATTTCCCTGATGATAAAGATGTTGAACATTTCTTTAGGTGCTTCTCAGCCATTTGATATTCCTCAGTTAAGAATTCTTTGTTTAGCTCTGTACCCCATTTTTTAATAGGGTTATTTGTTTCTCTAGAGTCTCACTTCTTGAGTTCTTTGTATATATTGGATATTAGACCTCTATCGGATGTAGGGTTGGTAAAGATCTTTTCCCAATTTGTTGATTGGTGTTTTGTCCTATTGACAGTGTCCTTTGCCTTACAGAAGCTTTGTAATTTTATGAGGTCCCATTTGTCAATTCTTGATCTTATAGCATAAGCCATTGGTGGGTTTTGGTTTTTTGTTTGTTTGTTTGTTTGTTTGTTTGTTTTGGGGGGTGTTATCGAGACAGGGTTTCTCTGTGTAGCCATGGCTATCCTGGAACTCACTCTGTAGACCAGGCTAGCCTTGAACTCAGAAATCTGCCTGCCTCTGCCTCCCAAGTGCTGGGATTAAAGGCATGCACCACCACCGCCCTGCTCTTCCCCAGTTTCTTTTCAATTAGTTTCAGTGTATCTGGTTTTATGTGGAGGTCCTTGATTCACTTGGACTCAAGCTTTGTACAAGGGGATAAGAATGGATAGATTTGCATTCTTCTACATGTTGACTACCAGTTGAACCAGCACCATTTGTTGAAAATGTTGTCTCTTTTCCACTGGTTGGTTTTAGCTCCTTTGTCAAAGATTAAGTGACCATAGGTGTGTGGGTTCATCTTCAATCCTATTCCATTGATCTAACTGCCTGTCACTGTACCAATACCAAGCAGTTTTATCACTATTGCTCTGTTGTGCAGCTTGAGGTCCAGGATGCTGATTCCCCCAGTTCTTTTTCTGTTGAGAATAGTTTTAGCTATCCTGGGTTTTTTGTTATTCCAAATGAATGAGAATTGTTCTTTCTAACTCTATGAAGAATTGAGTTGGAATTTTGATGGGGATTACATTGAATCTGTAGATTGCTTTTGGCAAGATGGCTATTTTTAGTATATTAATGCTGCCAATCGACTAGCATGGAAGATCTTTTCATCTTCTGAGATCATCATTGATTTCTTTCTTCAGAAACTTGAAGTTCTTGTCGAATAGATCTTTCATTTGTTTGATTAGAGTCACACCAAGATGTTTTGTATTGTTTGTGACTATTGTGAAGGGTGTCATTTCCCTAATTTCTTTCTCAGCCTGTTTATCCTTTGAGTAGAGGAAGGCTACTGATTTGTTTGAGTTAATTTTATATCCAGCCACT
Organism: Apodemus sylvaticus; assembly: GCF_947179515.1. NCBI lineage: Eukaryota > Metazoa > Chordata > Mammalia > Rodentia > Muridae > Apodemus > Apodemus sylvaticus. The sequence continues at coordinate 607,208 of NC_067478.1, forward strand.
TTGCTGAAGTTTATCAACTGGTGGAGTTCTCTGGTGGGGTTTTTTTTTGGGGGGGGGGGTCACTTACTATACTATCATATCATCTGCAAATAGTGATAGTTTGACTTCTTCCTTTCCAATTTGTATCCCTTTGACCTCCTTTTTTTGTCTCATTGCTCTAGCTAGAACTTCAAGTACTATATTGAATAGATAGGGAGAGGGCAGCCATGTCTATCTAGTCCCTGATTTTATTGGGATTGCTTCAAGTTTCTCTCTATTTAATTTGATGTTGGCTACTGGTTTGCTGTATATTACCTTTACAATGTTTAGGTATGGGTTTTGAATTCCTGATCTTTCCAAGACTTTTAACATGAAGGGATGTTGAATTTTATTAAATGCTTTTTCATCATCTAATAAAATGATCATGTGTCTTATTTCTTTGGGTTTGTTTAAGTAGTGGATTACATTGATGTGTTTCCATATATTAAACCATCCCTGCATCCCTGGAATGAAGCCTACTTGATCATGATAGATACTAATTTTGATGTGTTCTTGGATCCGGTTGGCAAGAATTTTATTGAGTATTTTTATGTCAATGTTCATAAAGGAAATTGGTTTGACGTTCTCTTTCTCTGTTGGGTCTTTGTGTGGTTTAGGCATAAGTATAATTGTAGTTTCATAGAAAACTACAATTGGGTAGTGCTCCTTCTGTTTTTATTTTGTGGAATAGTTTGAAGAGTATTGCTAGTAGGTCTTCTTTGAAGGTCTGATAGAACTCTGCACTGAATCCATCTGGTCCTGGGCTTTTTTTGGTTGTGAGAATATTAATGACTGCTTCTATTTCTTTAGGGGTTATGGGACTATTTAGATGGTTTATCTGCTCCTGATTTAACTTTGGTATTTTGGTATCTGTCTTAGAAAATTGTCCATTTCATCCAGATTTTCCAGTTGTGTTGAGTATAGGCTTTTGTAGTAGGATCTGATAACTTTTTTTAAATTTCCTTAATTTATGTTGTTATATCTCCCTTTTTATTTCTGATTTTGTTAATTTGGATACTCTCTCTGTGCCTTCTGGTTAGTCTGACTAAGGATTTATCTATCCTGTTGATTTTCTCAAAGAAACAGCTCCTGATTTTGTTGATTCTTTGTATAGTTCTTTGATTTCAACCCTGAGTTTGATTTTCTGCCCTCTACTCCTCTTGGGTGTATTTGCTTCTTTTTGTTATAGAGCTTTCAGATGTGCTTTCAAGTTGCTAGTGTATGCTCTCTCCCTTTTCTTTTTGGAGGCACTCAGAGCTATGAGGTTTCTTCTTAGCACTGTTTTCATTGTGTCCCATAAGTTTGGGTATGCTGTGGCTTCTTTTTCATTAAATTCTAAAAGGTCTTTAATTTCTTTATTTCCTCTTTGACCAATTTATCATTGAGTAGAGCATTGTTCAACTTCCATGTGTACGTGGGCTTTCTGTTGTTTTTGTTGCTATTGAAGACCAGCCGTAATCTGTAGTGATCTGATAGGGATTATTTCAATCTTCTTATATCTGTTGAGGTCTGTCTTGTGACCTATTATATGGTCAGTTTTGGAGAAGGTACCATGAGGTGCTGAGAAGAAGATATATTCTTCTGATTTAGAATGAAATGTTCTATAATTATCTGTTAAATCCATTTGGTCCATAACTTCTGTTAGATTCACTGTGTCTCTGTTTAGTTTGTGTTTCTGTAATCTGTCCATTAATGAGAGTGGGGTGTTGAAGTCCACCACAATTATTGTATGAAGTTCAATGTATGCTTTTTAGCTTTAGTAAAGTTTCTTTTATGAAAGTAGGTACCCTTGCATTTGGAGAATAGATGTTCAGAATTGAGAATTCTTCTTGGTAGATTTTTCCTTTGATGAATATGAAGTGTCCTTTCTTATCTTTTTTGATGACTTTTGGTTGAAAGTCGATTTTATCTGATAATAGAATGACTACTGCAGCTTGTTTCTTGGGACCATTTGCTTGGAAAATTGTTTTCCAGCCCTTTACTCTGAGGTAGTGTTTATCTTTGACATTGAGGTGCATTTCCTATATGCAGCAAAATGCTGGGTCCTGTTTACATATCCAGTCTGTTAGTCTGTGTCTTTTTATTGAGTCCATTGATGTTAAGAGATATTAAGGAATCGTGATTGTTGCTTCCTCTTATTTTTTTATGTTATCTTTATGTTTCTGTGGTTGTCTTTTGGATTTGTTGAAACATTACTTTTTTGCTTTTTCTAGAGTTTAGTCTCCCTCCTTGAGTTGGTGTTTTCTGTCTATTATCCTTTGTAGGACTGGATTTGTGGAAAGATAGTGTGTTCATTTGGTTTTGTCATGGAATATCTTGGTTTCTCCTTCTATGGTAATTTGAGAGTTTTGCTGGGTACAGAAGTCTGGGCTGCCATTTGTGTTCTCTTAGGTTCTGTATGAGATCTGCCCAGGATCTTCTAACTTTCATAGTCTCTGGTGAGAAGTCTGGTGTAATTCTGATAGGTCTGTTTTTATATCTTACTTGACCTTTTCCCCTTACTGCTTTTAATATTTTTTCTTTATTTAGTGCATTCAGTGTTTTGATTATTATGTGACAAGAGGAATTTCTTTTCTGGTCTAATCTGTTTTGAGTTCTGTAGACTTCTTGTATGTTCATTGGCATCTCTTTCTTTAGGTTAGGGAAGTTTTCTTCTACAATTTTGTTGAAGATATTTACTGGCCCTTTAAGTTGGGAATCTTCACTTTCATCTATACCTATTATCCATAGGTTTAGTTTTTTCATCGTGTCCTGGATTTCCTGTATGTTTTGGGTTAGGAGTTTGTTGCAGTTTGTATTTTCTTTGACTGTTGTGTCAATGTTTTCTATGGTATCTTCTGCACCTGAGATTCTCTCTTTTATCTCTTGTATTCTGTTGTTGTTGTCTCCCTTTGTGATTTCTTTATTGTTTCTATTTCCATTTTTAGATCCTGGATCGTTTTGTTAAGTTCCTTCACCTGTTTGGTGGTGTTTGGTTGTGTTATCTTTAAGAGATTTTTGTGTTTTCTGCTTAAGGTCTTCTACATGTTCACCTGTGTTTTCTTGTATTTCTCTAAGGGAGTTATTTATGTCCTTCTTAAAGTCCTCTATTATCATCATGAGATGTGATTTTAAATCAGAGTCTTATTTTTCTGGTATGTTGAAGTAATCAGGGCTCGCTGTGGTAGGGGAACTGGGTTCTGATAATGCCAAGTAGCCTTGGTTTCTGCTGCTTATGTTCTTGTGCTTGCCTTTTACCATCTGGTTATCTCTGGTATTAGCTGGTCTTCCTGTCACTGACTGTGGCTTGTCCCTCCTGCAAGCCTGTGTGTCAGTACTCTTGGGAGACCAGCTCTCTCCTGGTGGTATTTATGTATGTAGCTCTGTGACCCAGGATCAGCTCTGGGAGCAGATGGAAACCAGAAGGCTCCTGTCTCAGGCAGCTTCTCACCTTCTGTGTCCTAAGGGTTCCTGGATGGGTTCCTCTGAGCAGCAGTGGTGGTCCTACCTGCTCTCACAGGCCTGTCTGCACTCCTGGTGCCACCTGGGTATGGAAACCTAATACAGGCTTTTTACCAGGAGAAAGAATAGGTTATTTCTTAACAGCAAGGCAGGCTTAGTCTTACTAAAGAGGACAAAGCTTTCTTCTTATAAACTTGGGCTTAATTCATTTAGCAATAAAAGGGTAGAAGCTTTTTCTTTTTCTGTGCAATAAAGATAGGAGTTCACTTTTCATCTAGAATGAGTGAGTTCTTTCTGCACTGGCACTTGGATTTTTGCTCCATATGCTTATGTACGTATGAATACGTGTATGTAAGTATATAATTATGAAATAAATAAGTAGCTGACCCAGCCAGAATCCATGAAGGTGTATGTGTGCATAAATGTGTATATGAATATATGTGAGTTTATGTATATTTGCTTGTGTAAAAGTTTTTCCTTCTGGGCTGAAGGGGTTTAATAGCCCCATAGGAGGAACAACAATATGAACTAGCCAGTGCCCCCAGAGCTCCAAGGGACTTAACCACCAACCAAAGAGTACACATGGAGGGACCCATGGCTCCAGCCACATGGGTAGCAGAGGATGGTTGGACATCCTGGACATCAATGAGAGGAGAGGCCCTTGGTGTTAGGGTTCTGTTTAAGCTCTACCCCATAGTTACCTGGCAACAGCCAGGTATGCCCCTCCCTATAGTTGCCTGGCCTACTATAAAGGGGGCTGCTCACCCCCTTCTCTCTCATCTCTCTCTTACCTCTCTCACTCTCAGCTTCTCTCTTGCCCTTCTTGGGCTCTCCTCCCCTCCCCCCCTCCACTTGGTCATGGCCGGCCTCTGCTTCTCTCCCCTCTCTCCCTCTCTCTGCCTTTCTCTGCCTCTATTACCCCCTCTTAACTCCCATTCCATGCTCTGAATAAACTCTATTCTATACTATGCTAATGTGTGTCTGGTCCCTCAGCGGGAAGGATGCCTCAGCATTCAGCATATAGAGGCACCCCCTTCCCCCACACCACCGTATACCATATTCCTTCTCTAACCTCTTTCTCTTTTTATGATCACAACACTTGGACCTGTGAAGGCTCATTAACCCAGGGTAGAGAAATAACCAGGTCAGGGAAGCAGGGAAGTAGGAGTGGGTGGGTTAGAGAGCAGGGAGAGGGGATAGGATAGGGGATTTTCCCAGGGCAAACGAAGAAAGGGGATAACATTTGAAATGTAAATAAAATATCTAACACAAAATGTAAAAAAAAAGTTTTTCCTTCAATAAATGTTTATTGTTCCAAACCTCCCTCTCACCTGACAGGCAGAGGCAAGGCTTCTGGACAAGAGAGGAAAAAAGCCTTCAATTAATCCTTTACTTGATCTCTTGCTGTGAGGCTACAGGTGCTAATCACCTAAGCCAGTGGTTTTTAACCTCAGAATAAGCAAGAAAGTTATTAGGATTTTTTTCCCAGAAGCTAGCAGCCTCAGCATTCAGCATACAGAGTTTAAAGGCCAGAACCCATCAGTCTTTAAAGCTACCTCTACATTGAATGCTTATGTCCTGCTTCAAACCATTCCAGGCCAGGCAGGCTCCCGGCATGTGGCCATTAGGGCTTGTGTGTGCTGGTGTTTTTATGTTTTCTATAATGCCAAGGAGCCAGTTACTTCTACAAACCACCATCAATCCCTGCTACTGTTGTGTCAGGGTTTTACTTTTCTCCTCGTGGGGGTTCCTCAGGTCCCTAGCCAGGGAGTCATGAGCTCAGGAGGTAGAAAAGAGGATCGGCCTCCAGCCATCTATCCATGCAGCAGACCTTGTGGACAGCCTGTGTCCCTTCCTGCCTCTGTACATTTGTCTGGCAATGGGGTACTTACAGCTCCATTCACAGACTGCTCCTTAGGAATTTGTGGATTTGAAGGTTTTCTAAGTCACTGTTACCAAACTAAAATGTTAGACTGAAAGGTACTTGTTTAAACAGATACACAAAGATCCTCTTTAAAAGGGAGATATGGCATAAAGTTCTGCATACTGAGGATCCAATTAGTTTCCCCATCCCTGTATTTGCTAAGTCACTAAGCTCTCTAAAAGTAAGCAGTCCTGGAGGAACATTCTATAGCCCAGGCAGCTATAGAGAATCTGAAATCCCTCTACCTAGGTGAACCCTCCAGGGCAGGAAACAGCTTTGCTGATTTTCCACTCTGCCTCACACAGATTCTATCAGAGCTGTAGAAAGACAGACAGAAGCACTCAGGGGGGATGGTCAAAGTATTTAGCAACTTAGTGGTCTGGTCCTTCACCAGCCCTTAAGTGCTACAAAAGAAGATCGGTATTGGTGAGATGACCCAGTGGGTAAAGGTACTTGTCATGCAAGCAAGCCTGACAACCTGAGTTCAATCCCCAGATTGGGGGACACACGTAAAGGGAGAAGGAGACAACAGCTTTGCAAAGTTGTCCTCTGACCTCCCCAACCTCACCAACGCAGGTGTTTTTTTTTTGTTTTTGTTTTTGTTTTTTTAAAGAGGGTAGATAGAAGCGCTGGCCAGTAGAGACAGAGAGAGTGACACCCAAATTGCTGGGGCCAGTGGCAGTTTGCCTCTTGGCATGGAAGTATTCAAAGATTTAAACAATTGACCGTGTCTACATGTCACCCATTGATGGGTACAAAAAAACACACGAATGAATGGAGAAACCTGGATGTGTGAATTGATGAATAAGATGTCAGATTGGTAGGATGGAGGGAAGATTGATGGTGAGAGGGATGGCAGAGGAATGGGTGTGTGGAAGGAGGAAGACACTTGGGCAGAAGAATGGAGGTTCAGTGGAAATCTCTGAGGGGAGATGGATGGGGTAGAGGGAGGACTGGATGGGGAAAGTCAGGTGATGGAAGCACAGTTGCACAGGGGTCCAGGGGAGGCAGTGTAAAGCCCATCTGCCCACACTGACCTTGATGCTCCTGTCCACAGGCAGTTTCCTGGTCCCCTACATCATCATGCTCATTGTGGAGGGGATGCCACTCTTGTACCTGGAGCTGGCCGTGGGGCAGCGCATGCAGCAGGGCAGCATTGGTGCCTGGAGGACCATCAGTCCTTACCTCAGTGGTGTGGGTACGTGGGATATGTTTCAGTTCCTGGCAGATTCATGTTCCTGGGTATCACAGGTGTGTGGGTTGCTGTTCATGATCAGGACCTGTGACTGGGTGGACTGACAGCTCAGGGAGGGCTGCCATGGAACTTGGGCAGAGAGGGCCCTGGATTCTGACCCCCACATGCAGGAACTCTTAGGGAAACTCCCACCTCAGGGCATCTCCTCTCTGATCTCAGCTTGAGATTCTGTGAATGGTTGGACCTAGCTTCCTGACACACAAGCATTCATTCAGTCCCAGCCATCTACCATCTGTGAATATACACAACTGTCCTTTGCTTAGTGTGTGTCTGATACTGACATGGCATGCAAGTGTGTAAGCTTATTTCATCTTCACCTCACCACACAGGGGCTTTGGAGCACCATAAATGTTGCCAGAGTTTGGGAGCCAAGTCACTTATTCATACCCAATGGCTTTGCTTCCCACTATACCTGAAAGGACTTACGGCAGCAAGATGAAAGGGCTTAAAAGGGGGGAGTATAGGTTAGGTGAGTGTGGCTAGGTGGCGTGGGGGAAGGTGTCCAGGCGGGCCCTTGCCTGGGCACCTCTGCCCCTGAGGGACCACACACACACACAGACATGGTATAGAATAGAGTTTATTCAGGGTAGGGGATGGGAGTTAGTGGTAGAGAGAGGTAAAGAGAGAGGGAGGAAGAGAGAGAGAGAGAGAGAGAGAGAGAGAGAGAGAGAGAGAGAGAGAGAGAGAGAGAATAGAGAGAGTGGAGAGTGGAGGCCGGCCATGACCACGTGGAGGGGGAAAGAGCCCCAGGGGCAGAGAGGTGAGAGAGTGTGGGAGAGCAGAGAGCAAAGGGGGAGAGGAGGAGCAAGTAGCCTCTCTTATAGTGGGCCAGATCTCTGGGGCGGGGCATACCTGGCTATTGCCAGGTAGGTGTGGGGTGGAGCTTAGACAAAACCCCAACAATACCTTTTCAGAATATCCTCCATTTGCTCTTCTCTTACACCTCAAGAAGACATGGCTCACCTCCCCTGTAAAAGCCCAGGAGGTATGGCCATCAATGCCCACAGTTATTCTGAGGATCTTCCCAGAAAGGGGAACAGTTGCTCAGGAGCAAGGGCGGGTCCTCACTCTAGCATAGGAAAGAGAGCAGCTGAGTCCCTAGGGGCACTGACAACCACTTACTGGCCATATTTCCCCTCCATGGTGATGATACTGATGTATTCCCACCAAGACCTAGGTCAGAACTTAAAAATGGTCCAGTGTACATGTGGGATAGCAAGAGCTGGGAACAGTGCACCTAGAAGCCAATGTCAGACCACTTCAGAGCAACTCTCCCTCTCTACAGAGCTAATTTAGTCTTTTTACAAGTGTGACTAAGGCAATGGGTCTGTTTCCCTCCACACCTCATGCCTCTGCTACACTCCATCTCTCCTGATAACAGAGGGATAGTTTGGCCCCAGTGACTCAACCTCATATAAAAGGGAATAATTGTCACAGCAGGCAGTAGGTGATACCTCTCTCCTGAAGCTTTATATCCTGATTCTGCTGGGTGGTCTTTGTTTTCTCTTCTATTAAAGGGAACACTGTCACGAAATGGGCCCATAGGCTCCTAGGAGGAAGTATTCGATAGGCTTAGGAGGTTTGGCATTGTTGGGAAGAGTGTGTTATTGGGATGTGCTTTGGGGTTTCAAAAGCCCAAGACACTTCCAGTGTCTCTCTCTTTCTGATGTTTTCAGATCCAGGTGTAAATCTCACCTGTGTGTTTCCATGCTTTCTGCCTTGATGATAATGGACTACACTTCTGAAACTGTATGCAAGACCCAATTAAATCCTTTCTTTAATAAGAGTTGCTACAGTCATGGTGTCTCTTCACGGAAATAGAACATCAAGCACAGAGCCCGGGACCTAGCACTTAAATGTCAAAAAACATGAGAAGTTGAGAGATTGAGCCTTGCAAGCAAGTCACAGCTGTGAGGTCATATTTAGAAAAAGCCTGGAGGGGGAAGTATTTCTGTCCTGGATGGTCCCAGCATGTCTGTCCTAGAGATGCTTGCAGGTTGGGCTACCCACACCTGGTTCACAGCATGGACTTCTTATTCTTTTCAGGCATTGCTAGCTTGGTGGTATCGTTTTTGGTCTCTGTGTACTACAATGTCATCAATTCCTGGGCTCTCTGGTACCTCTTCCACTCTTTCCAGGTAAGCAGAGACCTAGTCATACCAGGTAGGGAAGAGGGTACAGGCCTCTAGAAGGAATGGAAAGGTTTGTGGATTATAACTTAAAGGAAGTCTGGGGAAAGGCATATTTTCAAACATCCATTGCACTTCTGATTCTGATGTTCCACACTAAAGGGAGAGAAATTTCTCTAAAAACAAAGGAGATGTGGGCAGTTGGTAGCTGTCTGTGGGAACATCCAGGTCAGAGCTGGCCCCATATCCACTAGATGGCCTGCTTGGAGTCAGGGTCTCAGTGGAATGAGTACCCTAGAGTACAGACCTTGCTCCCTGGTGTTATGTAGAGTAGCCTTGGCCCACTAGATAATGCCACTAGGTGTTATGACATGTGGCCTTGAAGCCAAGAGATTTCTCAGGCTTCTTCTATGAGTAGCACCTTTTTGTCCTATAAATCCAACCTTATAGGATTAAAACCTGGTCAACAAGGGATTTATCTTAAAGCAGGCTTATTCCCATACCACCCACAACTCTGATCAGATTTCTTTCTTTTCCTCAGTCCCCTTCAATACCTCTGAACAGTTGGCCTGTAGTTATAATCATAGATTGACATCAATTAATTTGATTTTAGGCGCCAAATAACCCTGTTCAAACAACCTAAAGCAGAAGAGAGTTTTACTGCCAAGCTCTGAGACTGCTAGGCTCAGATCCCGCTGATTAGTGCTCAAAAGAAGTTACTAGAGCCAGGATCTCTGGCTCAAGAGCTGCAATAGCTTTAAGGCACTGGAGCCCACCTCCCTCTTGTTCCACACCCAAGGACTGTGGGGTGAAACATCTGTCTATACTCTTAAGGGTATCCTAAAAATGAGCTGGCTTGTGGATGTTGAAAGTGTACTAACCGATTGTTCCTTTCTCTAGCTTGTTTAAGTTAAGGGGAGGGAAGAAAACCCATGAGTCATTGCAATTTTTTTTTTTAGTTAAAACATTGTCTATGAGTGTTTTGTCTGCATGTCTATCTGTGTACTACATTTAAACAGTGCCTGTGGAGGTCAGAAAAAGGCATTGGGTCTCCTGGAAGCAGAGTTACAAATGGTTATAAGTGCCATGTGGGTGCTGGGAATTGAACCTAGGTCATCTAGAAGAGCATCTAGTGTTATCTGCTGAGCCATCTCTCTAGCTCCATCATCAACATGTTCTGACCATCCTAACAATGCTGTATGATGTTGGAGTTCAAACTCCCAGTTTGGCTGTTGCAGTGATGGTGATGGTAGGTCAGCATTCTCTTGTTGTACATGGCCTGGTTACTGTCAATATACTAGTAACAAAGACTTCTAGACCCATTAGAGAGTGCAGTAGTCCTCAAAAACCACCTGCAGAACTGCAATAAGTAGCAACCCTTAGTCAGATCTACTAGAACACAATAAGCTAGATGCTAACTTATAAAGAGAAAAGGTTTGTTAATTTACATCCTGGCCTCTACTAAAAATGAAGTTTAGTAGAACATCATGGCCTAAACATGTATAGGAAGAAGTAACAATGCAACCAGAATAGAAAGTGAGAGACGGGGTTTCTTAGCTCCTCAACACACCGATGACTTCTTTTTTTGGCCTTGCCTCCTAAAGATCCACAGAACATTCCCATCTAGGAGACACAGGCCTCTGGATGAGGATCTTCAGGGCATGTTCAATGTCCAAACCAAACCAGTCATCCTCTTTGCCATCCATACCACCTGATAACCCAATTCCTTGTCAGTCTCAAAGGCTGCAACCATTTGCCTTTAGGGAACCAGGCACCTCCCCTTCTATGATCCCTCTGCCAAGGCTATTATTGCACCACACCACCAAATCCTTGACTTTCCCCTTACCTCTCTGTTGATTCTCACTTCGTTTCAAAGGATCCCCTGCCGTGGTCTGTCTGCCCACTGAATAGTAACCACACAGGCTACGATGAGGAATGTGAGAAGGCTTCATCGACGCAGTACTTCTGGTACAGGAAAACACTCAACATCTCACCATCCATCCAGGAAAATGGAGGAGTGCAGTGGGAGCCAGCGCTGTGCCTCATCCTGGCCTGGCTGATGGTCTATCTATGCATCCTGCGGGGCACTGAGTCAACTGGCAAGGTGGGCCGTCCCCAATAGGATGGTGCTGTTCCTGGATGACCATGAAGAGAAGGGTGCCATAGTATTCACAGAGGGCCATGGAGAGGAAAGCATCTGTCCTAGTTAGCTTTAACGGTCAGCTTGGCACAAGCCCAGAGTCATCTAAGAAGAGAATCACAGTTGAGGAGTTTCTAGATCAGATTGGCATTTCTTTAAGGGATTTGATTATTATCATCTTGAATCAAGTTTATTCACTGCATTACTTTATCAATTTATAAACATGATAGTGTCTAAAGTCTCTAATTTATATAACATTATGTTAATAAGCCAATATGGCCTTATTAATTGATATAAGAGGGCCCAGCCCACTGTGGGTGGCACCACTCCCTAGGTAGGTGGTCCTACATTGTATAAGAAAGCTGGTTAAGCATGAGCTTGAGAACAAACCAGCGAGCAGTATTCCATATTGACTTCTGCTTCAAATTCCTTCTTGAGTTCCTGCCCTGACTTCCTTCAGTGATGCATGGTAGCCTAAGAGTGTCAGCCAGATCAACCCTTTCCTCCCCTAAGTTGCTTTTGTTTAAAGTGTTTTGTCATGGTACAGAAAGGAAACTAGATGGAAGGATACTAGAATTACGGTATTCACAGAGAGCCATGGAGAAATGGATGCCATACTTACTGGACTAAGGATGCATTCTCAGAGTCGAGGGGATTTTTTTATATATATAGCATGACCCCAGCAGATCTGAAGCTGAAGCAGGTTTATTTTTTCCCAGTCTTTTATACCATGTTAATTACATGCAGATAATAAGGTCAGTTCTAGGTTAAAGAACAAACAAGGCACTAAACACAAATAGTCAAGGAACAAGCAAGGCAATAAACAGAGTCCTGAGATCACTGTTTCTAGGGTCTTATCATGACGACCAAGATGTCTGAGCTCACTTCCTTGTCGTGGCCCAGTGTCAAATTCCTGCCATGTGTCTAGAAGCAGCACCAAAAGTTCTCCATGCTTGCTTCAGCAAAACATTCACTCTCCTGTTTCTGTTTTAGCAACAATGTTCCTTCAGGAGTCTGCCTTAGTCTTTCACCTGTGTCTATTCCTACTAAACATTCCTTCACGTGTTTGCCCCAGCAAAAACCCTCCAACTGACTTTCCAAAGAACCCCTAAGTTTCCAGTTCATGCTTCACTCCTTTTTTATTTTCCTGTCTCTCTGGATCATGAAGAGTTAAGGAATTCCTAGTCTGGCCAGTGAGCCAGTGAGGGGCCTCTCAGTCAAAGAGTAAAGAGCACAATTTACTCAGTTTCTTTTCTTAATCCTTGTGCTGTCAGCCGGAGTTGATTACCAGAAGCCATCAACTCTTAGCCCTAGAATAGCAAGAGAGAGTTAAAGAACCAAAAGTCATCAGCTCTTTGGCCCTTGCTGATGCCCTACCTCATTCCTTGCTGCTTTCCTCAGTCTACCTAGATGCTGAGCTGAATCTCAGCAGGTCCTAGGACCCCAACCCAGGGCTTCTGCAAGAGCAACAAGGGCTTAAATGACCACTGAGCCATCTCCCCAGCTCTAGTTGGAGCGGTTATTTTTATCAAAATAAAAAAGGTATTATTTTTACCAAAAATAACTGAGTTCATTTTAGGACTATGGAAAATACAAATAAAAGTAATTCCTAATTCTACCACTGAGATTGTATGGTCTCTCCACGGAGTTTTTATGGTCATCTCTGTAATACAAAGGGACTCTTGTATTTCTTAGATATTCTATATTACTTTGTTTTTTTTAAAGATTTATTTATTATTATATGTAAGTATACTGTAGCTGCCTTCAGACACACCAGAAGAGGATGTCAGATTTCATTACGGATGGTTGTAAGCCACCATGTGGTTGCTGGGATTTTAACTCAGGACCTTCAGAAGAATAGTCAGTGCTTTTAACTGCTGAGCCATCTCTCTAGCCCCAAGGGGAAAATTTTAAAGGCAAATGTGGGGAGTATTATACATGATATTTACAGCAAGGGACACTTTAATCACAGTGCTAGTGAACCTAGTTGCTAGGCAGACCTACATGACACATTTCCGGGTCCTTTTTGTTTCTGCTGTCTTTTGTGTCAATGACTGAGAACTCTTTTTCATTCTTGGCTTTCTTTACTTTTAAGTTAGAGGTAATAAAAGGGACCCTATTTTTATCCTGAAAACTTTCAGACCCTGTAAAAGAATTTTGGTACTTTTTACAGTTGTTACCAGCTGTGGGCAGACTCCTAAATCATTTGATCCAAAGACTGTGCCATGATCCATGCAGATACCACCTTCCTAGAGTTATAATCAGGTGTTTGGCTCTATATCCAAGTTATTTGTGCTGTTCTCTGGCAGGAAAACTTTAGGCTCCATTAAAAAAAACAAAAAAACAAACAAAACAAAACAAAAAAAAAACCCCACTTCCCTTGAATTAATCTCTTAATTTTAAAGAACTCACACGATTTATATTATTGATTTAATTTCACATATTTTAAATTAAAAAATCTGTAAACATAGTTATCTTCATATCAGTGATGTATATTGATAATGTCAAGTGAACTTTTTCGCCTACTGTTTCATAGCTATTCCAACTGAGGCTGACTCTGCTCCTGGATTCCCACAGGTGGTCTATTTCACCGCATCAATGCCACTCTTTGTGCTCATCATCTACCTAGTCCGGGGCCTCACACTCCACGGAGCCACCAATGGCCTGGCATACATGTTCACACCCAAGGTATGGGCTGCAGGAAAGAAATCCTAAGGGTGCTGCTACACATGTTAGTCCTCTTTGGTATGCCTGGGAAAAATGGTACGAGGAAGAAGAGTTGTAACCAAGGTGGATGGTGTGAACCCAAGGCTGGACCAAGAGCTGTAGATGATTTATGGGGCTGGACCACCTCCTCTGACAAGTCATTCTGAATCCTATGCACTACAGAGCATGAATTCCCCTGTCCATTCCTTCCTACACTTTTGATACCCCAATGACTGTTCCTCTCTTGCTCCCATTATGTTCCAGGTCTCAACCAAAGTCCTGTCTAGATGCCACTTCAGTTATGTCCCTTTTCTGTCCCCATGCTTCCTTAGACCCTTTTCCTACAGGTTGCAATGATCTCTTCCTTAACCTTCCTCTCCAGGCCAGTGTTCTTCAATGGAAATAGTACATATTATTTATTTAGCAAATTTTGTGCCTGGAGACCAATATCTGTAGCAGTCCTTCTGGGGACTCCCTTAGTGTGACAGCTTTCATACGGAGGGCATCTTAAACACTTAGCTCTTAGCTCTGTGGTTTTCTAGGTTTTATCTAGCAGCAGAGGCAATTTGTAGCCTTCAACTCTTCTCAGCCTTGACTGTCTTTGAGATCTATTCTCCCTTCTTCTACTCTTCTCTCAGAACTCTACCTTCCCTGTCATTGAATGATGGCCATGGCTGCAGTGGTGGTGTCATCATCTTTTGTCCTTCTGACTCTGCTGTCACTTCCACAATCTCTTCTTCCTGTTCCTCCTTCATCCCACTCTAAAAATGATGAAGGTGAAAAGCTGATGTTGTATGACCTTTTCTGGAAAAACTGAACAAATGCTGTTCATCCTAAACACAGCACCAACAACATACCAGAGAAACAATTCTGTCCAAAGCTAACTTGAACCAATGCATAAATTAAAGCTACTTAGAGGAGCTTGGGTGACTCAAAGGAAACTGTATCACAGAAAAGCCCACCCTAGCGTAGGCAATGGCTAAAAAAACCTACATTCCTGGAGCATTCTACACAACTGGCCTCTTCTCTCCAGCAAGATTAATCTCGGGGGTGGCCTTGTGAATCTGTTAAGTTCCAGGGGCCTCCTGAGACCTTGTTAGTTTTCATTACCTCCTGAATCTTAAGGTGCCACCCTCTAGAAGGAAATGTTTCAGTTGGGAGGAAATAGCTATACAACAATAGGCAAGAAAACTTCACACAAGAGAAGACTTTTATGAGGTCTAATGCTGCAAGAGAGTAACACAGCAAACTCAAAAACTGTGCCTGCTTATAGAGCCAGAGAAAGAGTGTTTGTGTCAATCATGACAGCTATTGTGTAACTAAAGTACTGTTGCACCAGTAACAGGCTGCCTCCCCTGACAAAGGAGTATATTTCTTATTAATTTTTATGTTATGGACATTGATGTTTTGCCTGCATATGTCTGTGTGAGACACATGCAGGCAATATGTCTCACACAGACATATGCAGGCATATGTCTATGTGAGAGTGTTGGATTCCCTGGAACTGGAGTTACAGTTATGCCTTGTACAACATTCTGCAGACTGCCAGCAGTTTAAATAATGACACAGAGAATTCTAACAGAGTTTAAAGCTTAGGCCTTTTTCTGGGTAGTCTTCTAGCTACCATTTAAACTCGGCCTAAATTCTAGCCAGCAACCCTTTACCTCCCACTCCACTCTGGTCCATGTCTGTTACCCTCTGTGTCTGCTTTCGATGTTCCTGCCTCAGTTTATCCCCCAGCATCACTCTTCCAGCCCAGAAGTTCCACCCTGGTACATAGTGCCTCAGCTACTGGCCACCAGATCTTTATGACAGCTAATCAGCAGCAAGACAATGCTCGAAAATCTCTAAGATTGCTTTTAGGCAGGTGAGGAAGGACAAACATTTAGGAAAGTAAAGCCTGGGATGGGGCCATAAAATGATAATGCTAAGATCCTGCCAATACTTAGCTCTCTGCCAGCACAGTGATCAGCAGCTGAAAATACAAGGATACACCTTCACACAATGTGAACTGAGGTTACCCCAGTAGTTATGAACTGCTATATGGATGCTTGAAATTTAACCAAGCTCTTCTCTGGAAGAGCACCCAATGTTCTTAACTGCTGAGCCATCTCTCCAGCCCCAAGAGGCCTTCTTGGCCAGGAGGGAACATGTTTTCCCTCTGGCATAGATGAAAATGGCTGTTAGAATTTAGCCAGGGTTGTGATGGAAAACTGTCCACTGGAAGCTGTTTGAAACAGTCAAGGCTTAAACAGTGCCTTCTGGATTAGCGATATGCTTTGGCTGCAAGTGGTTTTGAGGCAATGCAGTTTCCTCAGAATATACATAGCATCTGGGCTAACAGAAGGGCAATCTTTCTGGGTTTTATGTTTGTTTGTTTGTTTTGCTGATAATCCCTATGAAAGAGAATGAGGCATCTGGGGAATGTCTAGTATCTTTTAAATCAGAGATTACTTTACCTGAGATTTAGCAATGTGATTCACTAAAAAGAAATTTTCTGGACAGCTGCGGAAGTTGGAGAGGTTGGGAGGTAATTTCTTTACCCTCTCTAAGCCTACTTGTCCTGGGAGAGGGAGTTGTGGATTGGGGCCCAGTATTCCTCAGTCCTATCCCTCTTTGCCTTCCAGATTGAGCAGCTAGCCAACCCCAAGGCCTGGATCAATGCAGCCACGCAGATCTTCTTCTCACTGGGCTTAGGGTGTGGTGGCCTGATTGCTTTTGCCAGCTACAATGAGCCCTCCAACGACTGCCAGAAGGATACCCTCATTGTGTCTGTCATCAATACTACTTCCGCCATATTTGCCAGCATTGTCACCTTCTCCATCTATGGCTTCAAGGCCACTTTCAACTATGAAAACTGCTTGAACAAGTGAGTCTAAGCTGTCCCTCAGAACCTTGGACCTCAAGTGGAAAGGCAAGGCTCCAAAACTCTGAGCTGAAAGGGTGACTGGAAAGGCCTAGGTTCCCAGAAGTCAAGGGGTAGATAAAAGACACCAACCATTGCTGGGGGCTACCATGTGAGGTTCCGTTCTCCTTTCTCAATTGCTACTGGCTGCCTTCTACCAACACCAGAAGCTGTGGGGTCATAAAGTTACCTGCCTTGTGGGGAATAGGCAGTCTAAGGTGGTCATTGTATTGAGCAGAAATACAGCAAACAATGCCAGTGTCTTCAGTCCCATTCCCCATCTCAAGTGTAACCAAGACCTCTCTAGAGGTCACAGGCTCAGAGATTACACAGTTTACTGTCTGTGGCTTTCCTCAAACAAAGGACCATCTTTCAGATGTTCAGATGTCCATTAGAGTGATCACTGACCATAAGTAGCTATCTCTACAGTGGACTAAAATTAATGGAAGTTAGTGTACATTCAAATAACTTGAATATTGATATGAATCTAACCTTAAGTGATTCTGAAGTTAATTGGTTACTCAGTGGCATTAGCCATATTAAATTGTGATACTGCATTTCTAACACTCCATCCAATTTCATCAGATATTACTGATCAAGATATTAAACAGTCTCATTGTAGGATGAGGGTTCCTATCCTCCATCTCTGCTTAGATCTGAAGCTTCTGCACAGGCATCCAGAGTTGTCTTCCTTTCAAAGGGTCATTAATCCAGAATCCCTCTCCTCAATGAGAATCTCAGAGGTGTTAGGGCCTCTTGGTCATGAAGGTCAAGATGGTGCTCTGCTCTGCAGGGTGATTCTGCTGCTGACCAATTCTTTTGACCTTGAAGATGGCTTTCTGACAGCCAGCAACCTGGAGGAGGTGAAGGACTACCTGGCATCTACTTACCCAAACAAGTACAGTGAAGTGTTCCCACACATAAGAAACTGCAGCTTAGAATCAGAGCTGAACACGGTAAGAGCCTGGGGAGGGTGCAGACTGCCTCTCTCCACACAGTTAGTTCTTAAGGACCTGCAAAAGCCTCCACACGGTCCATGAAGACAGGAAACTGATTGTTCTCCCTGACTCAGAGATAGGAGGGACTGGATTCCTGCTCTCCCAGCTGCTACTTGGGATCATTCTTGTTGAAAAACTCTCCTGGGATCTCTGAGTTTTTCCCTCCTTTCCTTCATCTTTTGAAGTTTAAAAAAAACTCAGAAAAGGCAGAGGAGATAAAGTAATATACACACATACACACACACACACACACACATGCTCACACCATATCAAATAAATGCTGCAACTTTTGTCATTTGGATATGCATACATACACACATGCACACACCCATATATATATGGGTGTGTATATATATATCCACCCCCATATAACTATGAATGGCCCTCATTTAGTTGCATTTGTAGGCAGGAGTGGTTAATATGAAGTCACCATGGGAGGTAAGCAAGATTTTAAAGGAAGAGTTTAAGATGAAAGTCAAGGTCTCCTATGTTCCCTGCCTAACATTTCACCTTGGTTCTTACTACCATCTATATGCTAACTGGTGTCTATTTCAGCAGTGGTTCTGAAAGGTAGTTTTTTCAGTCAACAGTTTAATTTTGAGAAAATTTCATAATAATGTGGGTAGAATCTTACTCATTTTATGTGATATCTTTGTTTTCTTTCCAGATAAATATATCCACCCCTCTTATTAAGAGACATTTTAAAAAGATTCATCATTCAAATCACTCTCATTTTTCATAGAATTTTCTCTGTTACACTAAGGAGATTTATTTAGTTAGTTTTAAATTTAGCATCAGTTTTACAAGTTTCATTGAGTGGGGTAAAATTTCTTAAGGGATTCCTAAGAGATTTTAATTAGAACTGTGTTAATGCTGTAATTTTATTTGGGGGGTTAACATTACTGGACTCTTGTGGCTTTTGATTCAAGCCCTTTCATTTACTTAGGTGTTGAAAGCAAGGAGAGAGGTATATACAGTTGGTCTAACAAAAGTTATACTTTAATATGCTGAGGGTCATTGTATAAGGTTCATACTCTAATTTCCTAACTATGGTCCTAAGTCTATCTCCCCAAGGCTGCTCACCTGTGCACCTCAGTCAAAGACACGGCTTCAGTTTCTCACAACATTCTCCAGTTGGAGGATCAGGATCTGGGGGAATTCTCTAGCTGCAGGACATCTCAGAGCACTGCACTGCTCTTCGTCTCTGCTTATAAACTGTCAGGTGGGCGTTGTGGAGTTCTATTCATGTGTCTGGCTATTTTAAGTGGTGTCACTAGGTTCTGGTTATCAGGTGCAGCCTTGGGTGTAGCAGGATTCCTGACTAAGCTATTTTTATATGTCTAAAAGGCAGGTTTGTTTTGGTTTGTTTTTACTATATTCATGGCATTAGGCCTTTCATATCCTCCAACTAAATTTTTCCATGAATATTATCTTAGATCATCTAATTATTTTCTATCTCTTTTATATAGTGTCTTTCCTCCTATTTCTGTCACTTCTTTTCATTGCAAAAGAAAGATAAAATGAATCTGGTTATACGTCTTAAGGAACACTTATGAATTCCCATATTTGTTATGTGTCCTAGTTACTTTTCTTTTGCTGTGAAAAGACAACATGGCCAAGGCAATTTATAAATGAGGTTTCTTGAGGGTCACAGTTCTAAAGAGTTAGAGTCTGTAATTATAAAGGCAGGTAGCGTGGCAGCAGGCAGGCAGGCATGTATGGCTCAGGAGCATACATAGCCTAGAGCGGCTTACCTTTTTTGATTCGGACACAAGGCAGAGAGAGCGAGCTAAACTGGGGTTTTCAAAGCTCAAAGCTTGCCTCCAAGACACACCTCCTCCAATGAGGCCACACATCCCAATTGTTCACAAAAAATTCCACCAACTGGGAATCAAATGTTCAAGTATGTGAGCCTATGGGGGCCATTTTACTTCTGTATTCACTTTGCTCTCCTTCCCTTATGTTAGGAAACAAAGTAACTGTCCCAAAGGAATGTTCTGCCCAAGGGTATGGGGCCAGAGCAACCTGGGACTGAATCCTTTAACACAGTAGTTTCCATAAAAATACAAGTAACAAAACATCTTCAAAATGTGGTGTCTGAATGAGAACGGCCTGCATAAGCTCACATACTTTTGAATTCTTAGCTATTTGTTAAATACTTGTGGATCATGATAGCAGCTCTCAGCTACTGCACCAATACCATCCTGCCTGCTGAAATACTACTCCATGCCATGATAGTCATAGATTCTGACCCTCTGTAATGGTGAGCCCCAAATCAAACACTTTCTTTTATGAGCTGCCTTGGGGTTTTATCACGAGAGAAAAGTAAGCAAAAGTTGGTACTTGAGAGGAGGCTATCACTGTGGCAGGCATGGCCATTCTGGAAGAATGCAGAAGACTATGGGACTTTGGACTGAGAAAAGCTATTAAACTCTGTTAAGCGGGGCTCAGTTGGCCATCCTAGTAGGAGCATGGGAGACAATAAATAGTGCTGAGATCAATGTGAACTATGAAGTCCCAGCTCAAGAGTTTTCAGAGGGGAACAATACTAGTGTGAGACCCCCAAAAACCGAGGGTGCCCCAGCACCCCACGCCCCGGAAGGCAACACCCAAATCACTCACGAGGAACGGTCTTTTTTTTTTATTCGATATAATTTATTTACATTTCAAATGATTTCCCCTCCTCTAGCCCCCCCCCACTCCCCGATAGTCCCTTCTCTTCCCCTGTCCTCCCTCCCACCCCTTCCCACTTCCCCGTTCTGGTTTTGCCGAATACTGTTTCACTGAGTCTTTCCAGAACCAGGGGCCACTACGAGGAACGGTCTTGATGCAATAACATGAGGATTTCATTATTCCAGAATTCTGGGTTCCACAGCCGTATACCATGCAGGGCTAGAAGACTGTGGACCCCGAGTGCAGAATTGGGACAGCTTTTATAAGTTCGCAACGAAGCCCACGAATCACCAACCAATTATTCCTTAGCATTGAGAGCCTACAAAATGCGAGCCAGACGATTTGTACCATTCTATGGTTTTTAGGCCAATCAGTTTAAATTATTGGAGCCTGCGCTCAGTGGACCAATTAGTTTCCTATTTTCTTGGATGTCTATAGCTGCATGAACTCCTGGATAGGAGTAATGGCGTAAGCAGTTTACAGAAGCAAGATAAGCTTATTTCATTTCCAGTTACCTTATGGGGCCAGGATCACCTATTCAAGGCCTTTTTGCTAGCTCTGAACAAAGGGCAGGCTCTGGAATGTGACCTTTTACCTAGTTTCTAACAAACAGCATAAAGAGAAGGCTCTGGAATATGAAGTGTTTGGGGCTCCTTAGAAGGCTGGAGTTAGGCTGTATTTTCTATTCTTTCATTAGTAACTGGGCAAGAGACCAATGATCTCAGAGCCGCTACCTCAGGCTAATCTTTAGTGATTCTGAGTGTCTAGCATCTTAGGACCTGGGTAAATCCTAACTGAATATAAAAGATACTCCCCTCTCAAAAACTCTGTAGCAGTAGTAGTAAGAATGACACACATATCAACTTTTAATAGATTTTATTACTTTGAAGTTGTATACATCCTCATAATTAACACCACTGGTATGCCATTATTATTATTATATCAGTCAATCAGGTTACCATAACAAAATGTCAGAGATTGGGTGGCTAAACCAACCGTTATTTCTTTCTCCTATTTCTAGAGACTAGTTTCTGGTGAAAGTTTGCTTCCAGGATCAGTGATATTATTCTATTATCTTACTGGACAAGGATTCCACCCTTGAAGACTTACCTAACTTCAGTGACTCCCCCTAAAGGCCTATTCTGAATGTAGTCACTTTGAGGGTAGAAGTTTCAACATTACAAATTTAGTCCATAGCACCCCTCAATCTGACAAACATGTCCATTTGAAGAGTGGGATGTCCTAGAGGTTTGTCATTCTTGCTCATGGTGATTCACCTTCTTGAGGCTTTGTAAACTTTTAGTGAATTCATGGCTTAATATTCTAGCAGTCCTGTGGTTAGGCTAAACCCATCCACTCAGGACCCTTCACTGGTATCAAAAGACATTTGACTTTAAGCAGAAGTAGTATGCTCAGCTTCTACAGCAGGCCATAAACAGGAAGGTGGCCACCAAGCAATCCTGCCAGGTCACACCCACCACACAGGGCCTGTCACATTTCCTCACTTCTGGCACTGGAAACGAAGACTCAAATATAATTTTGTAATATTTTATCTAAAATGTAAGAGAGGTAGGAGGAGCAATCAGGGTTCATCACATTTTGTATATGTGTGTATGTGTGTGTGTGTGTGTGTGTACACACAGCCAGCTTTTTGAGTTAGTCTAGTTGATTCTCAGGACCTTGGAGCTAGTCAAACAATGAACCTGTTTCCTTTACTTTAGCCAAGGTCCTAACACTGAACACATTTGTTAAAAAGACTACCAAGGTAATAACTGCTATCATTTTACCACTCTCAGGCTGTCCAGGGCACAGGCCTGGCCTTCATCGTCTACACTGAGGCCATTAAAAACATGGAAGTGTCCCAGCTCTGGTCAGTGCTCTACTTCATCATGCTGCTTACACTGGGTATGGGAAGCATGGTGGGGTCAGGAACAGCCATCCTCACCTGTCTGACTGACAGCAAGGTCATCTCCAGCTACCTGCCCAAGGAGGCCATTTCAGGTCAGGACACATTGCTGAGGAGGCAGGGCATGGGTGGGCAGGGAATTGCAAGACAAATGGTGGAATGGTTTCCTCAACAGCCTTGTGCTTCTAAACCAACTCCAGAAGCAGGCTCTAGAAGTCTAACAGTGTTCCTGTACTATGTACTCAGTCCTGGGAGATAGACTAGGAACTCACCACATCCCAGGGAAGTGAGGTGGTCGGTCTGCCCACCCTTGGGAAAGGGCTAACTCCCCAGCCTGCACTCAGGTCTCCAGGCTTTGAGAGCCCCCATCTGTTTTTGTTTTAATTGAAGGATAACAGTCATCAACTGTCCATTTCCCAGACCAGGAGGAGCTCCACGCACATACTTTCCAGGCAACAAGCCCCTCATCATACCACTCTGTTCTGACTTATAATGCTACTTGTGTTTGCCTCTGCTCTTGAAAGTCATTAACAAAGATATTGTAGGCCTGCTGTCAACACTCAGAACCTGTCAGTGAGCTGCACTGGGTAATTGTCAGTCCCTGGTCCCATCTGATATATAATTAATTGTAAAAGCACATACCACTTCTTCATGCATTTGACTGTGAGGTTGTTAGTAAAGGAACTAGCCTTTCCCATGATGGCTACCCATTAACTTCACTCTCATGCGACCCAACCAGGGTCGTGAGGACAATGTGGCCAGACACCTCTTCCTCTGATGGGTAAAACAAGTCTCCATCCAATCTTCATGTTGCTCACTGAAAGCTACACTCTTTACTCAGAACCCCCCAGCACCTGGCATCCTTCCTGGGACTGGGTCTCTGCAGCCCAGTTGTATGTTCTGTCCCCAATTCCTTTTTCCATGAGCTGACATCCCCTGCAGAGCAACTCCTATATCTCATGTGGGTGAACCTACCTAGAGACCTGTGTCTCCTGTTGGCATATAATGTGGGATAAGAGTAGGGAGACTCAGAAAGATGAGCAGTGATCTTGTGTTCCAGGCCTGGTGTGTCTCATCAACTGTGCCATTGGCATGGTGTTCACCATGGAGGCTGGGAACTACTGGTTTGACATATTCAATGACTATGCAGCCACACTGTCCCTGCTGTTCATTGTGCTGGTGGAGATCATAGCTGTGTGCTATGTGTATGGGCTAAAGAGGTAAGGAGACCCCAGACCCTGCCTTCTACATGGGACAGCTAAGCTGCAGGGTCACACTCACACGAAAAGCATCCTTCCTCAATAGGCATGTCCCTTCTAGATGCCTCTTTGCCCTCAGATCTCATTCATCTCTTGCTTCCTCAGTTTGCCTGCATCCAACAGCCTCTTTCTAGTTCCTGTTTTAGACTTTTTATCATGGCATGCTTTCTGGTCAGGGACTCAGCCTCCAGGCTTAGATACTCTGATCATTGGGGATTTTCAAGAACCTTGTCCAATGCTGGGTTGTTTTCAGCCTCCCAAGTGATGGAATATGTATCTGGGGCCAAAACTGTCACATAGAGCTTTCAATTTGGTGGCCAATGAAATGAGAATTACTGATCTCCTTCATTAGGTATCTGGCTAAAGTCTAGGAGAAAGTATTAATTTGTATTTCTAGCACTTGCCTTGGTCTGGGAACCACATGCTAAAAACCACTAGTCTAGGACCTTGCTCTTTTAGTCATCCTGCAAGGAGGGGAACAAAGAGCCCTTCAGAACCTCCTCTCTACTGTTCCACTCTACCTGTTCTTCCAAGCACAAAGTTACTGTTCTGAGATCATCTCAATGGGCAATAGAGAATACTTGGACCCATTACTAATGGACAGAGTGGGTGGGTAGGCAGAGAGGCACTGTCACCCTAGCCATGTGGACTGAGGGGACTGGCATCCCCCTCCACCATGCACCCTGGCCCCATCTTCTCTAGGAACTACCCTCAGGTCCACACCAGGAGCCTTCCTCTGAAGGCCAACACTGGGGAGATGACCCCTTCCTTCTTGGTCATCAGCCTCAGCCCTGTTCCCTTTTCCTTAACACCTCTCACAGGAAAGGATCAGATGGGTTCAGGGTCACACTCAAAGATCACTGGTAACCAGAATAGCATCTTCCTAAGTGCAGAGGGTATGCAAACTGCAGCCCCTCCCTCCAGGATCTCTCCCTGTGGTACAAACAGATTTGAAAGTGACCTGCAGGCCATGACTGGCTGCACCCTCAACTGGTACTGGAAGGTCATGTGGGCATTTGTGAGTCCACTGCTCATCATCGGCCTCTTTATCTTCTACCTGAGTGACTACATCCTCACAGGAACGCTGCAGTACCAAGCCTGGGACGCTACTCAGGTATGTGATGTTCCTGCAGGCCTGAGGAACAGAGCAGAGCCAACAATGTCACTTCATAACACAGCCCTTCAGTTTCTGGCACAAGGAGCCATTGTTGTGCTGTGGGGAGGTTACAGGTGATAGACAGGATGGGAGCTTCATCAAGAAGTTTCAGATGCTCAATCTAGTACAGCAGAACCAGGCTCTGAGTTTGTAACCATGGTGTATGGAGACTGTAAAAGTCACCTCACAGCATCCCAGTGGAACTTTCTCTAGAAGGTGAGGATATATCTGTATGAGTGCTGGCTCTTCCTTTGTAAGAGTTCCACCTAAGACCTTTACATGTGGACATAGTGTTCTCTCTGGGTAAAAGAGAAAAGGTGGGAGTGGTTTCTGTGTATGCTTGCTGTAATATTTTTAAGTGTGTGGGAAAGTAGGGTGTGTGTGTGTCTGACATGCAGGCCCATTCCTTCCCATGTCTCTTTTACTATCACACTGACCATAATCCTGACATAATAAACACAGAGAGAAAGCCTTGGGTCATAGTTTCAGAGAGGTCAGTCCATGATATCTTGGCCTTATTGGCTGGGTGGGGTGTGAGGCTGCCTTTTTCTTCACTTCATGATAGACAGGAAAGCCTTCAGAGACCAGATAACCCAAGAATCAGTCCCCAATTATATGTTTCCCCAGTTAGGTCTTACTTCCTGTGGTTTCCAGAACCTTCCAGCTAGAGAAGCAAGCACCCAAGTCTGGAGGGAAGCATTTCATATTCAAACTTAAACATGGACACATTCTATTTCTCTTCCTTTTCTGGAATAGAGGCTGGAGTCGTCTTAGACTAGTGAAGGCTTCTTCTGTCTCTTTTTTGCAGGGCCATGTGGTGATTAAGGATTACCCTACATATGCACTAGCTGTTATTGGGCTTCTGGTAGCCTCCTCTACCATGTGCATCCCTCTGGTAGCCCTGGGAACTTTGGTCACACGCCACTTCAAGAGCAGAAAAGAGTTTCCTGTGGCCTGAGAACGGAGGGTCCGGCAGACTTCCTGTCAGCCACTCCCTGTTTCACAGCTACTCCCTATACATTCAGCAGTGGAAGTTCTACAACTGCTTTTTAAAGTCACATGTATTTTCTGCTTCCTGAATCTGCAAAGAATATTTAATTCTCTGTATTAAATTGTAGGCTGACAGAAACCTAACTGACCATAAATACTTAGGCTTTTACTCTTTTGTTTTTAAGACAAGGTTTCCCTGTGTGGCCCTGGCTGTCCTGGAACTCACTCTTTAGATCAGACTGACCTTGAACTCCGATCTACCTGCATCCCAAATGCTGGGAATAAAGGTGTGTACCACTACCTCCCAGCAACTTTGACTCTTTCTCTTCCATAATGTATATACTTTTGTTGCTAGAATTTATACCCTTTTGTATTATATATTCAGCTCATAATAGATATAATTTTTGATCATTTTGACCTTTAGCTTTTATTCTTTACATACCACCATTACAGTCATGATAGACCACAAACTTACCTCTAACATTGCTTTTTTGGTTGAGGCAGTCTTGGTATATATGGACCCAGGTGCTAGGCTAGAATCTGTGACCTTCTAGCCACAACAGGTCACGTACCACCAGGCCAGGTATATATTTTTTATAACAGTAATTCTTCTTGTTTGAACCATTCCTTTGCAGAGACAATGCCAGCCTGGGTTCAAACACATTCTTACTTGACCCCTCCAGTATTTCTTGAAAGGTATTTTAATGATTTTTTTCTCTTTTTCTTGTCTAGCAAAGTGTTTTACTTCATCACTGAAGTGAAACTTTACAGCATATTATATTCTTGACTGGCAGGTTTCTTTCTTTTAGCAGTTTGAATGTACTGATAAATCTATTTGTTATAATCTAATGATATCCCTTTATATGTGACTAGACTCTTGCTTGTAGAGAAGGAGCTATAGATCAAACAATACAAAAAACAGAAGTGTAGGATGAAAACTTGGAGTGCTAGATGCAACACAATAAACTGCATTAGGACTTTTTTTTTTTAACTAAATCTGATTTTGCTGTTAACAAAAACGGTGTGGGATGATGTATTAATCTGCTCTGGTGTACTACACATTTACTACGTATCCTCTCATAACTATGCTGTGAACCTCAAATACATTTTATTAAAGTGTGAGGACCACTTTCCTCCCAGAGCCAGCCTGAGGGTTATGTGTAGCCTTCTTTCCTTCATTGGACACTGGCTTTAAAGGTTGATGATAGTGATTGATTCTGTGTTAGAAGACTAAGACTTTGCAGCCTTCAACTTCACAGGAGACCAAGTTTGTGCAATCTGGTTCTTGCTGACAAGATACCCACGTGTTACAGAGTGGTGGCTGTCAGAGAAGTTTAAGTTTTTGGGTATATGAGGTGATACATGAAGATGGCAGGAGCAAATTCAACCTTACAGTTACCTACCCACCTAGCTGACAGTTACCAGGTTGTCATACCTGGATCTAGCTGGGATTCTTCGAGCACACACACAGTGTGTGTGCACAGTTCAACTCTCAATTGAGAATCAGCTCTTGATTTTCAACCTGAAGGCCAGAGTACTACTCACACTTCTCTAGCCTTGTCCAGGAAAACCGTGTCATTTCTGAGCATAGGCTTCTCTCTCAACTTTCTGTCAGGACAACTGAATGTCTCAAGAGAAGTTATCATCACTGTTGTAAGAGCCAAAGTATAGCTAGAGAGCAGAGCCGCAGCCAACTCTGCAGGGTACATAAGAAGGCGGAAAAATAAATCTTATAAATTAAAAACAAAAAAAACCCCAACAGTTGTTGAGATGTAGGGATCACTTGACATCAAATAGCAGGCTGGTCTCTCAGTCTAGTATCCAAAATTGACTATGGATAGAACGAGACCTGAAAGTGACAACTGTCAAAACTTGTCTTTGGAAGCAAGCACAGAAGGTACTAGGACAGCAATATGGTTATTCACTTTATCTGAACAGGAGGACCAGCTACAAACAACAAATCATTCTCGTCTAGAACACAAAAATTTCAATTCATAGGAAATAAGTAAAAGACCACAACAGGCTCCAAACTACTGACAATTAAATTCAAAACTATAAAAAGATGTTCAGTGCTCAAAGAAATGCCAGAACAAAATGCTATTTCACACTGCACTGTCAAAAACTGTACTGTGACAGTATCCCAGCATGCACTTGTGTTACATGCACTATAACACAAGCAACCATGAAGAGAGATAATTCTAGATATAACCACTGATGAAGACTGAGTTCAAAGAATGCATAAAGATACACACATATAAAATTTTATAAAACTCAAAACCACCACCACCAAGGTGAAAACAGGCATGCTGGGACTGGTGTATTATCCCAGCACTTAGAGGGTAGAGGTCTGGAGACCATCTGGGCTATATAGTTAAACACTGTCTTAGAACAACTACAAAAGGAGAAAAGGGGGAAGCTGGAGAGAGCTCAGTGAGTCACAACACGCACTGTGCAAGCATGAGGACCAAAGACAACCCCAGTGGCCCTGAAAAAAACCAGGTTGGACATGCATGTGACTTGTCACTCCACGAAGACCCTGTCTCAGAGGAATAAGGTGATTGCAGACCACCTAACATCCTTCTCTGACCTCTGTACACATATAAGGTATATGCACAAGTATGCAGACACACATGTGCATGTGCAAGAGTTAGATGACTCAGTTTAGGAGTACATGCTACTTTTGCAGTGGACCTAGAGTCAATTCCCAGCACCTGCATGGTAGTGACAACTGCCCTTACTCCACATGTCCTCACTCCATCATACTCCTGGCCTCTGTAGGCACCAGGCATACAGGCAACACACAAAATAAAAATCTTGGGAGGGAGGGAAGAACACTAGTGCTAATCTCACTGAGAAGACCAAAATCAAGGTTAGCAACACATGGCGAACCTGCACCACCTTTGTCCAGTCTTTCTCCTTCCCTTACCTGCTGCCAAGTATTAAACCAGCTCACCTTTGGCCTGGTTCCACATCCTCTAAGAAGCCCCAATCCCCTTCCTCTACCTCCCTGGTGTTCCCTACTAGCCACAAGAGATCTACTTCCTGTACCTCCCAAAAGGTCCCCATCTCCTGGTACTGATGCTTTTGTGTATCTCTTCCCCTTGAACGAGCTATAGCCACTGACTTCTAGTGCGAAGGATACAGTCAAAGTGACGCAGACTCAATATTGCTGGCTGTGACAAAATTATAGTCTGAAGAGAATGAATAGCTTCAGTCCAGAGTCAGTGTGGATGGTCAACCCAACAAGCTGGAAGGAACTGAATCTTGCCAACACTGACAGTTGTTTTGAGAGGGGACCCTGCCTGCTTCCAGTAGAGTCCTTGTGGAATGCTCTGAATCAGAGAAAACAGACAATAATACAAGCAAACACAGGCAGCTTCAAGCTCTAAATGTGGAAACAACTTGTTACAGTGAAGAGTTAACTAACAGGGAGAGGCCATCAGAGCTGGTCTACTCTCATAGTGGACAAACAATACATTCAAGTTACCTACCACATTTTGCTGAAATTCCTCCACTAGGCACTTCATGAGACAACCCCAGCGACATTCATTCATGAATGAATGAAATGAATTAAGGAAATATGGAAAGTAATCTTTTTGTTTTATTTTTCGAGACAGGATTTCTCTGTGTAGCCCTGGCTGTCCAGGAACTCACTTTGGAGACCAGGCTGGCCTCAAACTCAGAAATCCACCTCCCAAGTGCTGGGATTAAAGGCGTGTGCCAGCACCACCCAAGGAAATTAATCTTTAAAGCACACACACACACACACACACACACACAAGTAAATGTGAAAACACTGTACTTATGTACAAAGCACACACACACACCGGTATGTAAACATATGATGTACATGAGTGTATGAACTTGGATGCCATTATCCAGGAATTTCATCTCACTTCACACATCGGCAAGGGCCTCCTGCCACGAGCTGTTCACACAGTGTGTCACTCAGGCTCACACCTTTCCATGTAGCTGGCTCCAAGCTTACTATGGAGCTGAGGATGGTCTTGAGTGGATTCTCTGCTCCTTCCCAAGTGCTGAGATTACAAGTGTGGGCCATCGTGCCAGGTTTACAGAGTGCTGGGGATCATGCTTGGGTTTTGTGCATGCTAGGTAAGTGTTCTAACAGTGCTACATCCATCCTCAGCCTTCCCTGAACATGCTCTCCACTACATACTGTTTTCCCATTCATCGGCTGCAGTCTGTACCGATTATCCACCCATGCTTCCTTATCACCCTGCAACCTATATCTCTTTGAAACAAATTATAATTCAGAAGTACAGATTTTTTTAAGGATATATTAAACATCGCTAAATGTTATAAGTAAATGTTGCCCTAGCCTTATTTATAAAAAAAAACAAAGCAATAAAAAGTGTCTAAGATGATTATGGGAAAACAGTTTAGAAGCTATTGATCAGCTGGGCGGTGGTGGTGCATGCCTGTAATCCCAGCACTCTGGGAGGCAGAGGCAGGCGGATTTCTGAGTTTGAGGCCAGCCTGGTCTATAGAGTGAGTTCCAGGACAGCCAGGGCTATACAGAGAAACCCTGTCTTGAAAAAAAACAAATCCAAAAAAACCCCAAAAAACCCACAAAACAAAACAAAACAAAACAAAAACTATTGATCTTGTTTACTTATGGTGACTAGTATTTCTATAATGATCAAGCATTGCTTTAAGATTAAAAAAATACCCATGATAAAACCAGAGAAGCAATACCAACAGCGGATAGAAAGAATATGGCCTTTTATTTCTGCATATGGATGTACAGTAAATGAGTTGAACAGGATCACCGCAGGGCTCTCGAACACTGGACACCTGCAGCCTAACCCTCTGACATTAGTCTTTGCAAAGCAGCCAAATTAGGAGCTCAGATTTGGTGTTTGCTGTAGCTATTGACATGAAGTGCTTACTGTAAAATGCCCAGTAGCTTTTGAATAATATAGTACAGTAGACAGGACTGGGCTTCAATGTTCCATCTTTGGAACAAACTATGCTTATTTACATGTCAGAACAGGTGGCTCTATTTACTTACCCTATTGTTTTAATGACTGATTTTAAGCTACACAGGATTTTCCCAGAGTTTCTAAAAGCAATAATTCTTATTGTTTATAAAAGATAACATTGAAAAAAGGTACTGTTAAAGGCGCTTTTAGAAATATTTAAGGATAACATAAGGTACTATTTGAAAAAAACTCTACATATTTTAGAGCAAAACACTGATGTACCATAGCAGTGTTTAACTGAATTGTTTAAGATAGTGCAATGATACTACCTTATATACTGTTCTAATATCTAAACCTCATAATTACAGTTTTAATACATAACCTGCCTTATAACTATGCACAGCTTCTGAAGCATAGGTTTCAGTCTGTTTTATGCATAAATTAAAGTTGGTCCTTGATTTGGAGAACTATGGCTACCTGGGAGCACTAAATTTCAGACACTTATTGACAACCAACATAAACCTTGACAGGGTGATAAAGCCAGAGTGCCATGCATGAAAAAATCAACTGCTGCCCAGTGAGAATCAAATCATACAAGGCCTTCTCTGAGGCCTGCATGTCTCAATGAGTAACCAAGAACAATCATAAAAAAAAATCCTACAAGCTATGAGAGGAAGCAGCTGGCCAGTCTAGTGCATTTCCCATGATGGAGCAGTTCTTAAAAAGAGGCTGCTTTGGACCTTCAGCATAAGAGACAGACTTTACATTCTTTGATTTCATTTATACCTTTTAAAAAAGATAAAACAGATCTGAACTTTTCCTGACATTTAAGCTGCTAGGGCACTACAGCATTTCAAGTTGGCTGAAGCCAAGACGCAGCTACAAGAAACTCCAATGACTCTAGAT
Organism: Apodemus sylvaticus; assembly: GCF_947179515.1. Classification (NCBI taxonomy): domain Eukaryota; kingdom Metazoa; phylum Chordata; class Mammalia; order Rodentia; family Muridae; genus Apodemus; species Apodemus sylvaticus. The sequence continues at coordinate 638,557 of NC_067478.1, forward strand.
CCCATTCTCCTCTCCCTTACTGGGAAATTACAATTTAGCAAACTACTTGACCTTTAAGAGAAATTCTATAAGATAGTAGAATTAGCATATTATTAAACTCTTAAGAAAAGCCCAAAGATACATGAAAAATATGCTTGTTAACAGTGACTGCTTTACAATGGCAATAATGAAACAGAGCTAGAAAAATAATTTGTTTTAAATAATGAAAGAAGTTAAATTTTTTAAAATATATTACTTATCTGTGAACTTCTGACTTGACAGTGAATAGATTTCTTCTGTTCTGTGAGCTGAATTTAAGCTACATTTTAATTATACTATAGCTTCAAATTATAAATATAGCCATCCCAAGAGTAAGGAGATCATCAGAGCAATAATTTCAGATCAGTTCTAAGTCATCCCCAGCCCAAACCACAAGAGGTACTTTTGGAGAAAGGCTTTAAGAGGACCTTGGGGCTCATGTGGAAAGCAGGTCAGTAAAGACTCCAGTTCTGCATCATGGGGTCTTCCAAGCCAAGCCGCTTTCCACAAACACAAATTCAGTCTATCTTTTCTTTCTGGACCAGTCTGGGAGCATCAACAAAATCTTTGCCGTTGTAAAGAATAATAAAAAATGTTCCAATGCTTGCAACTCCCCAGAAGAGGACATATGCCAGTGTTTCTGTCCAAGTGTCACCTGTTGGTATTAAAAACAAAGACAATACATCATTTGTTGATGCCAGATATAGTGGTCAGCTGTACAGCACAATTTCACACTGAAGGTTATTAGCATGCCCACGGGAAACATCCAACATCTTAGGTTTAAATCAGGTGTCTCCCTCCTGCAGGCTCAAGAAACCATCAGCTGTGGGACCCTAAGAACTTGTTGCCTCTGTGACAAGTTCCTAGCAATACTGAGGCAACTGAGAGAGGCCACACTGTGGGAACTGGACCACTCTCAAACTACCACACAAATCATCATTATCACTGAGATTAAATGCTTTACTAGCACAAGAAATTACTACTAACAGTTTAATCATAGTTCAACGATCAATGCAATATTAGCAAAATACCAATTCAAAACACACTTTAAAGAATGTATACTTTTAAACTCAACTGTATAAATCATAATATATTGCAACAGCATTTAAACAACTGTGCTGGTTGAGTTTACAAAGGTTAGCAGCACCCATGAAACAAAAACCTAATTCGTTTTTCTCTTTGAAGAGCTAAGCCTTGGCTTGGCATGTCCTCCTGCATCATCTCAGGGTGGAGAAACACATGCAGAGCCAAACAGCCAATAGGATCATTCAAGGAAAGGAAGCCAAACCACATCAGAGGTTGTGATGCGTCTATGTTCCCTCTTGAAAAACACAGCAAGGGCTGGAATCAGTAATCCCTATCCGCATGCATTACCTGATAGGACACTATCCATAGCATTCAGTATTATTTTTACTCAAAATTATTCCTAAATTTGCAATATTATCAGTTTTTAAAGCTTTTGAGTTTTTAAAGTTGTTATTCAGAGGCAACTTATTGTTTGGGGAGTTGTCCTGGTTTGATTTCTTTTTTTTTTTTTAAAGATTTATTTATTATATGTAAGAACACTGTAGCTGTCTTCAGATACACCAGAAGAGGGTGTCAGATCTCATTGTGGGTGGTTGTGACACCATGTGGTTGCTGGGATTTGAACTCAGGACTTCTAGAAGAGCAGTCGGTGCTCTTACCCGCTGAACCATCTCTCCAGCCCCCTAGTTTGATTTCTATTGCAGTGATAAACATTATAACCAAAAGCCACTTGGGAAAGGAAACATTATCTGGCCTCTAGTTTATCACTGCAGGAAGCAAAGGCAGAAACTGAGAGGCAAGAACTGAAGCAGAGAGCAGGGAGGAATGCTCCTTAATGGACTGCTCTCCATGGCTTGCTAGTTTGCATTATTACATAATCCAGGAGCACTTGCTCAGGGGTGGTGCTGTCTGCCCACAGTGTGCCAGGCCATTCCTCATCAATCATTAATCCAAAAAATGCCCACACAGACTTGCCTACAGGAAAATCTTGTGGAGGCATATTTTCAAAGGAAGGAAGTTCCCTCTTCCCAAAAGATTTCAGCTTGGGTCAAGTTAGGGGAAAAACCAACCAACCAGCTAGAACAGAACTGAAGCAGGACCTCAAGCATGCCTAGCAAGCATGCACTTCTTCTGACCAAGAAAGGCGCTTCCTATAAGCTACTGGAGACTCCCCAGAGGAACCCTCTACTCACTCAGGCCTTATCCCTGCAGAAGCTCTTTAACCTATGGGGAGCACAGAAAACCAAAAACACCCATACAACAGGGAGTGGCTCCCAGGGAACAAGCAGCCACTGTTCAGTGGTTAAGTCCCAAGTCAAAGAACCAGGAAGTGATTGAAACTGGTCACTGGCCTCGGAGTAACTAGCACATGCTGCCTGGATTTGTCCTTTTCCCTTCCTGCCATAAAACCTGACACTCATAACTATACTGCAAGCAGTTCCTATTTCCTTTTCTGTTTTTACTGTAGGTAAAAATGGGTTCTCAAGTTTTAGAAGGTCAAGGGTATACTACTTAGACTACACGAAATAAAGACAATACTGGCCAGTGTGTGTTGCCAAGTGAGGGTGACACTGCTGGCGTTGTCCTCTGCCCCCTTCCCTGTGGGCAAGAGGTCGGGGCTCAGTCACTCCTCCTTTTTTAGGGCAGTCAAAACCTACTGGGCATGCTGGACAATGACGAGATCAAGGCCCTTTGCAACACTGTCACCAACCGCCTGGTGCAGCCTGTGGACCACCAAGATGCTCTTCATGCAATATTAGTGTATAGCCAAAATGTAGAACTTCTGAGGCGCAAAGAGAAGTCATATTTAAGTATTTGACAACACAAGGGGTGGTTGTAGCTCCAACTACTGAAAAACACAATCTTATTCAATCTGCAAAAGATTACTGGGAAGAAAAGTCACCACAACTGAAGGAAACAGCAGAGCCAGTTACAAAGACGGAGGCCATTCAGCAATTCTAGCAGCTGGCCAAGGAAGATAAAGAAGCTGAAAAGGCAGATTTTCATCACTTAGGAGAAGAATTCTTTCACTGGTTCTTTGAATTTCTTAATTTTCAGAATCCTTTCCTGGGACCACCTCAAGATGAATGTGGCCCACAGCACTTCCAGCATGAGGTCAAGCTTAGGTTTTGTTATAACACTTCAGAACAAAACATGACAGACTACCACAGAGCAGAAATTGTGAGCCTTCGATTACTGCCATTAGCGAAAGACTAATTTCTTTTTCTCAGCCTGAGAATCATTGGAGGAAGTTCCCTTGCTCCTGGATTATCACTGAAACCATCAGTAACATTTGAACAGAGTGATCTGGAGGCCTTTCATAACATAATCACTTTGTGTAATAGCCCTGAAGTAAGATCTAAGGTAAGGCAGATATTGGATAGTGGGACAGGAGACCAGGTTTTACATAGAGGAGATGAGGCATTGTTGAACAAAAAGGGAAATGAATTTGCCTAATCCTCTAAAGCACTAAGCACTGTACCTCAGCCTGACCCTCTAAGGCACTGAGCACTCACTGTACCTCAGCCTGAAGAAGCTGCAGACACCCAACAGTGGCCATCTCTTAAGCCACTGCAGATGTGAGAATTGACATATTTTAGTTGAAATACCTTTTGGACTACAGACTAATATGAATACTTGCCTATTTCTACCTGAGTTATAGCTAATGTTCTAGCTTATTGTGGTCCACCAAATAAATCCCACTTAGATGTTGTTAAAAAAAAAAAAGACAATACTGTCTCCAGTCTGGCTCTTTGTACATGATTGCTAACTAGGATGCTTTTCTCCTCTACTCAACATTGTAGTATTTTATCAAACCATGTAGTGATTGTTTACAGTGCTAAACTCTGATGAGGGTGGAGAAGTATGGCACTGAGCCTGTTAAGAAGTGCAGGCTGACGATAGTAGAGACGAGGATGGCAGTGGTATGATGCCAATCCTTAACTCAGAAAACCCTGAGTGCTTACTGTAAGCCCAGACACAGCAGACAAAACAATGAACAGAATAGTCTCTGCCTCAAAAATCTGATGAGTGGATGGTAAAGACAAGTGAAAAATCACCCTATGCAGAAAAGTACATATCGGTCACAGAAGGGGTTCTACCTCTAAAAAAATAAACCTCTGAGTTCAACGGGAAGCATGCGGATGGCGAGCACAGGGAGTGCGATGGAAAGCCACAGTGAGATTTACATGGAGGAACAAAAGGGTGCATGAGTTAGGGAGGAGCACCTGCAGGGACCACCAACATGGTGCTTTACAAAGACGTTTCAGGACAGCCAGGGCTAACCAGAGACAAAACAAACATCAAAATATTATGTATGGGGCCAGAAAACTGCTCAGCGGGTAAAGGCACTTGTCACACAGGCATGGCAATCAGAGTTTGATCCCTAGAACCCACTGTGCAAGGAGAGAACCAACTCTGCAAAAGTTGTTCTCCGACCTCTACATATGCACCACTGCAGACATTGCCTTACACAAGCAATATACTCATGCACATACAAATAATAATTAATGAAAAATATTATGAAAAGTTAGCTTGTTTATATCAGGCAGAATGACAACTTTCCTTTCGTTTTGCCTAATTATGTTCTCTATTATATATTATTTTGGTAACAAGAAAAAAAATTATAAAAACCTTAAGTTAAAAAACAGGGCCAGCCAGATGGCTTAGTAGCTAAAGGTACTTGTTTTGCAAGCCTGGTAACCTGAGTTTGACCCCTGTATGTCAAAAATAGGAGAACTAAATCCACAAAGTTGCCCTCTAACCTCAATATGCACTCCCCTCAAGGGATAATAGTAATTAAAGGTGCTGGGGGAAGCAAGGGAGAAGAAGAATCACTAAAACACTGAGAGTGCCATAATGATATCAAATAGCCTGTATGTTAATTTAAAATAAAAATAACAAAGAAAATGAGATTCTAAACAAAGAATCACCACTACCACTAATAATAACAAGTACAGCAACAACAGAAACCTAGTAGGAATCAGTGATGTGTCTTAGTGTACAGTGATGCCTAGCATTCACTACACACATACATACAAAATAAAACCCAATTATCATTAAACTTAGTAAGTAATCATCTAGTGCCAATTACATTATATAAAGGTCAGCACTGTGGGACACACCCTTAATCACAGCACTCAGGGGCAGAGGTGGGCAGATTTTTTTTTTTAGTTCAAGACCAGCTTGATCTACATAGAGAATTCCAAGCCAGATAGAGATAAACAGTAAGACCCCATATCAAAAGGAAAAAGGAAAAAACAAAAACAGAATATGAAACAAGAGTCTACTTACCAGCCATAAGCAAACAGATGATGCACATTGAAAAGGCAACAACCATAATGATAGGCAACTGAAAAATAAAATTGAAAGGCACAGCTGTTAGGAAAAATCACTCCATCATCCATTCAGCCTGGAAAAGTGCAAACTGCTGCAGGTCCATACACACAATGTTTTCCCCCTTGGGGGTTGCGGGGAGCTTCCATTTTTAAACCAAACACCACTATTTATTGCTTCAATCACGGTGACAAAAATCTTCATACTGGTAAAGTTATGAGATCTAAGGAAGGATGCTTCTGCTCCAAACTTAGCCAAATACTGTAAAGGACAACAGACCTCTCTCCCCTCCAGGGCACTGTGCCATCTGGTATAAGGCTCTAGAGAAGCTGCAAAGTCTTGTGAATACAGGAGAAAAGAGAAGCAAAGTATCCCAGACACACTTTGCCTTTCATTTACAAATTTATCTCTAGCAATTCCCAGATCACAAGAGGATTGAAGTTCCGAAAAAAGAACTGTGTTCGTTCACAAAAAGGCCATATGGTAGAGTATTGAAGGAAAGCAGACATACAGAGTTATTGTTTTCTGCCCTCCAGTTTTCTCTTCAGGAGGGAAATGTAAGTATATATTCCATTTAAAGCAGCACGCAATGTTTTCAACAGAGGTGTTTTCTATACCTTTAGACATAAGACTTCCAACCCTAGTAATCATAAAAAGTTTCTTACCGCCAAGAATTTCCAGTCCCTCGGAACACTTAAAGGACTATGAGATTCTAATTCATCCACTGAATAGTTTCCAAGAAATAAGTCTATGGAATCCTAGAAAAATAAGGAAATGAAATTGTGAACTTTCCAAACTTAATTTGACTACATTGAGCAATAATGCAAAGAGATAACCATTCAATGGCAGGCAAACAAACAAACAACACCCCCATCAAGTACAAACTTACTTGTCTAAATCCATCAGAAAAGTTGTTCTTGTAATACCGTAATAATGAGTTGAAGCCATCCATCAAAAGTCCCAACTGAGTTCTTTTTCCAGTTCTGGTTTAAAAAAAGATCCAGCTTTAAATTATATATATTCATAACTATTCATACTAAATTATCAGTTTTATGACCTGTGACTGTTATAGATACTACTCTATGGATGTTCAAGTCTGTCAGATAAAAAGGTATAGTGTTTCCACATACCCTATTCATACCCTCTTATCATTTCTAAGTTACTTATGATATCTAATACAATGCAAATATGAAGCAAATAGATACTATCCTGTATCTGCACATGCCCAGAACAGACACAAATACTTTTTCTGGAACACTTTGGTTCAGCCAACCACTAACCAAAGTAGACACAAGAAAGTGAAACAGTTTTAGCTATAAAAACAAGAACTGTGAAAAGAAGTACAGCCCATGTCAGGAGGTATAAAACAGCACAGCAACTAGGAACCACACTTGCTCCCAGGGAATCTCCAGGGTTACAGAAAACACCCAAAGGCACTGAGAACAAACAAAAGGAGCGGGCACACGTGCAGCTCATAGCCCTATCCCAAACCTGCTGGATCAGATTGGTGACTGAGGTGTAAAGTGATGTCTGAGAAGCACTATAGAGCCCTCAACCCTCTCTACACATCAGACTGCCTAAGAACCCTCCAGTGCCCAAGCTCTGTCTTCAGCGGTCCTGACATGGCAGCTCCAGTGAGGCCCAGGTGCTTGGTTTATAAAACTGTTTCCTAGCCGGGTGGTGGTGGCGCACACCTGTAATCCCAGCACTCTGAGGGACAGAGGCAGGTGGATTTCTGAGTTCCAGGCCAGCCTGGTCTACAGAGTGAGTTTCAGGACAGCCAGGACTACACAGAGAAACCCTGTCTTGAAAAAAAACAATTCCAAAAAAAAAAAAAAAAAAAAAAAAGCTGACCACAGTCCCACAGAACTCCAGAAAGCATTGGGATGGACGGATGGCAAGCCACTGATGTGGAACACAAGTTAAAAGTGCGACTTACCTTGTAAAGTCAGTCTTCAAGGCACCAGTCCCTGCATACTGTTTGGCACAAGCATTGGCATTATCAGCCCAGGCTTTGGGAAAACAAACAAACAAACAGCTGATAATGATTAAGGAGCCAACTAAAGTTTTAATGCAAAATATTAATTTCAAAATTTGAACAACTTTGCTCCTAAGATATTACTTACCATTTTTGTAAATCTTCTCAAATTCATCTTGTTCTTCAAGCTTTTGTCCCACATGCAAAACTCCTAGTCTCTAGAATAAGAATCACATCCATATTTATGAGACTTTAGCAGACCTGACTTAGAAAGAAAAGGCAATAATCCCCAAATCCTATCATAGGGTTCTTTTCCTGTTGGAGCAAAGCACAGGTCCTTAGAGCTCTTGTCCACCCACTACAGACCATAGGAAGCCTCAGAACAACAGGGACAATAGCTAGATGGTACTCAGGAGAAGGAAGAGAAAAGTGAACGATACTTAAGACTGAAGTCATTACTCCCTCCTTCCCTTCCATTCCATTTACCCTCCTCAGATCTTACACCCCAGGCTTCTACATTCAAGTCATGGAAGTCTCTCCACCCCAAGGACTTCTAAAAATCTGATGAGTGCTACCTATCAATTCTTCCCCAAACATGAGGTTATAGACGACACGTGCACACACATGCACACTCGTTTATAAAATTTCAAGGGTTGCTGAGTCTCTAGATCCCCTTTTCTATGGACTCTTTGGGGTCTACCAACCACATATTGGGAAGCCCTGTCCTCGATTTTGTTTCAAGACATCAGCACTCTGAACCACCTTAGATAATACCTCACTGTCTTGATCAGTGTGAGCCAGAATGCCTTCAGTAGCTTTTAGCTGAGCAAAAACTGCCCAGTAGGAGAGTTCCCACAGTAGCTGACGTGACTGCCTCAGACTTCTGCACAACGATGCTCTGAAGCTCATTATGTCCCATCACTGAGTCTACGTGACCGAGTTTACAGAATCTGATTCAGCAGGCTGTCTAATCTGCCATGGACCAAGCCACTCCTAACCTTGTCAACTGAAAATGATAGCTGAGGCATCTTCACTAGACTGATACAACACAGCACAAACTAGAGACTGTTCATTCCTCCTTTAGCACACTTACTTTGTGACTCAGGAAAAATTCATTCTAAAGCAGAAACCAAAATTTCATGAGTATTAGAAAATTGTCATTTTCTGATTTTTGTCCTTTAAATACTTACATATTTTTATCTAGACATTTGAAACATACTTTGTCCCTCAAAACAAATGCCAATGTGATTTAGAAATCTCAGCTTGTCATTCATAATATATATAAAATAATGTCAGAAACTTTAAACTAAGAAGCTAATGTTCCTTGTCAGAACAAGAGATTTAAAAAGAAAAAAAAAACCCATAAAATTTTGTCTCTCTTTTTTTTGTTTTTGAGTCAGGGTCTCATGTAGCCCAGAAAAAAGTTGGTATGGCAGCACAGGTCTGTAATCCCAGAATTCAGGAAGCTGAGGCAGGAGAATCAGGAGTTAGAAGCCTACATGTGCTACAGAGTGACCCTGACCTGGATTCACTTATTCATTGCTGACATCAACATAAACTGACATGGGACCTCTTAGAAAGTAATATATTTATCCTCTTTAATTCTGCAATTCTACTCCTAGAAATTAACCCAACTAAGGTCAGTTTAATTATCAACCTGACTCAATCTATAGTCATTTGGAAAGAGTCTCAAAGAGAGGTTGTTTAGATTAAGATAATCTGTACGGAGATGGTTTTGATTACACTACTGATGTGGGCACCCCAGCTTGAAACACTACTCCTTTGGGTCCTGAACTGTGAAAATAGGGGAAAGTGAGCTGAGCATTAACAAGAATGAAAGCATCCATCCATCCGTCCATCCGTCCACCCGTCCACTCACTCATCCATCCATCCATTCATCCATCCATCCATCCGTCCATCCATCCATCCATTCTCCCTTCCCATATCCCCCTCTGCCCTTGACTGTGGCTATAACTAGCTGCTTTAGGTTCCTGATGCACTGACACCCCCATACTGTATAACAATTTCCTCCATGATAAAACACTCCATTTTGCAGGAAAGTTTCTTATGACTAAGGAAGTAAACAGCTCAATAATGTCAGCATGTCACTGAAACTGACCAGAAACGCTAGGTGTAAACTGGCTGTCCCTCCCCAACTTACATAAATGGTAAGGACTGCTAAGACACCCTCAAAACCATAAGAAGAGACTCTTCAGCCTTTCAAGCTACCTGCAAGTCAGGTAGTATCCCCAGGTTTGCAGCAACATGAGCCATTGCCTGGTGTCAGCGTGGGCTTTCGGTGACAAAGCTGTGTTTATTTCTGCTCCCATAAGTAACCCCTCACTCAGACTCCAGTAACCCCAGTAAACTCAGATTTGCTAAGTTGGACTTCAGTGGTTATCCTTACTTTGTTCTGTTGTGGATTCTCTATCTGGAATGAGTACACATTATGTTCATGTCTCCCCAGGGATACATTCATAAGATACTTCACAGAGATGGACTACGACCTGGAATTGTAAACTAGAATAATCCTTTGCTCCCTAAATTGATTTTGTCAGCTTATTTAATCAAAGTGACTAGAAAGACAACTAAAACCCAAAGGAAAATATTCAAGTTAATAATATTAAAAATAGATACATTCTCTATTGTATTACTTAGAGCCCTCAAATATACTAACATAAATGGTTTAATAAATTATAGTTCAATATATACTATTAAAACTATGATTATATGAATACTAAAGGAAAATGTTGCAGTGAAAACTACAAATGTGCTCTGATGGTAGTTATAGATAACTTTTACACCAATAATGGCAAGGTACAAAAATAAAAAAGTCAGGTTAGAGTATGGGCAATGTGAGTACTTTTTGTTGCTGGTCTTCAAAAGGAAAGGTTCTTTACTTTTTTTTAAGACATTTTTTTTTCCAATAAAGTAATACTCACCTGCAGCTGGGCCTGAAGTGAGCGTCGAGCTAATAAACTCTGTATCACATTCGTTCTGTCTAGACAATCCATGCAGTTGCTACGGAAAACTCCTTCTTGGTTCGTCACCACCTTGCCAGCAGAGTCTACTAAGAAATAACTGAAACACATTTGTGTGAGCACTCCTATACCAAGTGCACTAAACACATCAATGACACTGTTCCTAGTACACAGGTTCATAGGGTGACCTTAGTAAAACACATTAATTACAAGATCAGATGGAGTGAACAGTCAAGTCTTTTTATTTTCTAGACAAAATGGGAATATGAATAGTTCAGTCAATAGTCCCATTTCTAAAACAGGGTTTTATAGAAGTCATCACACATGGAAAAGTGCTGAGAGAATAGTAAAGGGACCTGTTGCTATAAAAACCAACCATATTTCCTAAGGTCCCTTCACCATGATTATTTCACCATGTTCTGACATAAAAATCTCTCTCAGAATCTGAGTTACAAATAAAAATTCTTAGCCCTGACAATCAATAGAATCAGAACCTTCTGAAGCCAAAGTTGGAAAAAGCATTTAAAATGTTTTTTCTCTTTTAAAGTGGATGGCTATACAGAGAAAATAGGAAAAGTACATTTTTTTAAATCTAATTTTCCTCTCCCCTGTTCATTCAAATATGTATATGGTAGCCAAACATGGTGACAAACTCCTGTGATGTTTTTATGTTTTAACAATATCCTCAGATAAAACTATGAACTTAAAAAAAAAAATTGACAACATTCAATTGGTTAAGATCACCCTGACCAACTTTGTATGTATGTATGACTTTGAATAGCACACACACACACACACACACACACACTCTCTCACACTCAGAACAGAGGTACTAGTAAAACTGTTAAGCTGTTCTAAGGTCTGAATGAGAGAAAACATAACATACAAACCAATATCTAGTAAAGTCTGTATGGCTTAGTTTGAAAACTAGAAAGTAAAATTATTCCCCCAAATCCAACAGTTTCATCAAAGAAAAATTGAAATCATCATCTTAGGAAGAAGGGCCTTGAGGAAGGTATTTAGAGAGCCACTTTACATAATGTCCTTGCAGTGTAAGTGAAGCTGGCTCCAGCCTGGGAACACACATGTGCATGTGTGAGTGTGAGGACACACAATGTCACTAGTACCCATACAGGAGGTTTATAAACATTACTAAACAGAAACATCTATTGGGAAGTATTATTATCAGTACTTCACAAACGGAGAGACAACCATTTAAGGATGTCCATCAGGCCCCTAGATGACATGGCTAATTAGGAATGATCTGAGACACTGTTAGAACTGAGAAGACAGATTCCATCCACTACCTCAAAAGCCACTGGAAAAGAAATACTGTCTTGAGAGATCACCAAATCCCTCTAGTAAATGTTCCAGCCTATCTGAAGAGCATGGTGAGCAATGGTGAGAGAGGCTCTGGAGTCCAATCTCCCTCTTAGACTCTTTTTTGTTGTTTTGAAATAAACATTGCAGGGTATTTGATCACACTATGAAACCCAAGATTGTATGTACAGAGCCATATTTGGGAGTCATATCTCAAGGTAGGAACTTGACTTTGGTCAAGGACAATCCCTGGCTACAGGCAGGAATAGACATAATAGGGAAGTAGGTTAAGGCAGGAATTTTTATCCTAGGGTGGAGAAGCTCAGTGAAGGTTAAGCTCATTGTTCCTCCAGGTCTAGGAATTCCTGAATTAAGCAGGTGACCCACCCAGCTGCCTGAGACAAGAACCTCCAGGAGAAGCTAGACAACTTCCACCTGAACTCAGCCCGGAGTCTGGGGGGAAGTGTTTGCCCAAACTGTTAAAAGGTCTGACCGCCATTAAAGTTTCGGCCTTGATCAGTAAAATATTGTCCTGGCCCTTCTTTCTTTCGCCCCTTCCCCATCTACCCCTCAGCTTCTGTTCCAGCAACCCAGTTCGTAAAAGCTGCAGGCAGCTATGGAATACAACAATTGTATACTGGAAAAACCTGTCTCTAGTTGTGGTGTGGCTCAGCCCGACTACAAACTTTTTATCCCAGAGCTTTCCATTTATTGTAAGAGTAAATAAAGTCAATCACAGGTCAAGAGATAGAGCAAGCAACCAGTTGACAGGGAATATGAAAACACCATAGAGAGTGGGAGGAAGTCAGGAGGTAGGATAGAGAGACGCACAGGAAGTAGAAAGGAAGGACATTCAGTATGAAGGGTTTTTAAGACAGTGTGGAAAAGAATGAGCTTTTGCCCTCTGAGATGCCAGTTGAGTAGATAGGTCTATCTATCACCCTTCAATAGCTGTGCTCATGACAGACTGTCACAGGAAAAAATTAAACTATAGTTGATAGCTATGTATATTAACATATTCTTAAAACCAAACAAATGCTCAAAGAGATAATTGAAATTTAAAAGTACATTTGGTACATTGTATACAAAAAGTATATGTGGTTAGAACTTTCACAAAGGTAAAACAATATGATAGATTGGTGTATAGATTGTTTTGGCTTTAAAATAAGTAAGACCAATACATGTACAGGAAACAATAAACCTGTGAACCAATACATTAAATTATGTAGCAAATATTCCAAAAGCATCACATTGATCTTCAAATCTTTTGCTTCACTAATCCTACATTTAAGAGTTTTTTCCTAGGTAAAATTTTAAAACAAATAAAAAGATAAACACATATTCATCCAGATAGAACCACTTGCAGCACTCTTTCAGAGATAAGGAAAGAACCCAGACACTCTTATGTGATAGGAAGCATCTATTTAAAGTTATGTTGTGACCTAACAGGCTGCAAAGAGGACACTGAAAATTGGCATTACAAAGGCTCCTAATGGAATGCTGTGATAAAATGAAAGACCACTAAAAACAAAATAGTAATAAACCAAGTGCAATTATGTAAAAAAATTTGAAAAATACTACAAATAGTCCTGACATCAGCCCATTTATAAAAATCAATCAACCACACTCTTCCATTACAAAAAATTAAAATGATAAAACAGCATATATAAGCACTGACAACCCAGTGAAACAGCTTCACAAATCTGCTAAATTATATATAATTAGTAAGACTGACCTATACATCTCTCTCTCCCCTTACTGCTCTAAAGAAGTAATATGGCTTACCTTAATTCATCCTGCATTTCTGCTACTTGATCCAATAAAATACTCAGTCGATCCCATCTCATATTTTTGCACTCCTTATGGAAGTCAAAGGCAATATATCTACCAAAAAAAAAAACCCAAAAATCATACTCAGAAACTGACGAGACCATTCAATTTTCTTCTAATAATAACACCCCTATAATGTGATTTTTCTATATTAGAGCATGCATAATGCTTAGGAATATAGAGCCTCTTTCATTTTGGGCTTACTACCACCAGCATTACTGGCACGTGTGCGTGCGCGCATACACACACACACACACACACACACACCCTCCCATGCTCATATATGGTAGAGGACATATTAATTAAATTAAAAGATAAAATGTATTATGTAATTCTAGAGGCCTGTAGTTAAAAGTAGAGAAACACAGCAAATGTGAGTGAAGCAGATATGTTGCAAAGTACTGAGATATACTTGTCAAGAGAGGGTACAATCCAACCAAATAACATATATTTTTATCCCTGTATGCAAACCATGTGGTTTCTTCTCACCATTTTCCAGATCAGTATGTTCAAAGTATTGAAACTCAGCTCAGCCCATGGTGGATTAGGCTGGATATCTCTGGTGTACTAGGGGTTGTAAGAAGTTCAGGGAAGCAAGACAGTCCCTGTAGTGTTAGCTACTGCCCAACTCAACCACCCCTAGACACCCCCAAAATCACATTCCTTTACCAACAATACATATGTATGTGCAGACAAAATTTTGTCAATCTTTACAGTTACCTAATATTTAAGAAGTACAATTTTTTTGTACTTTTTTTTCTATATTCTATGTTTACATTCCAAATGATTTTTCCTTTCCTGGTTCCCCCCTCCCCATAAGTTCCGTAAGCCCTCTTCCCTCCACCCATTCGCCTACCAACCCCCTCCTACTTCTCTGTCCTGGTGCTCCCCTACAATGCTGGAACAAGCCTTTTCAGGATCTGGGACCTCTCCTTCCTTCTTCTTGGGAGTCATTTGATATGTGAATTGTATCTTGGGTATTCAGAGTTTCTGAGTTAATATCCACTTATCAGCGACTGTATTCCATGAGTGTTCTTTTGTGACTGGGATACCTCACTTAGGATGATATTTTCCAGATCCAACCTAAGAATTTCGTGAATTCATTGTTTTTAATTGCTGAGTAGTATTCCATTGTATAAATATACCACATTTTCTGTATCCATTCCTCTATTGAGGGACATTGGGGTTCTTTCCAGCTTCTGGCTATTATAAATAAGACTGCTATGAACATAGTGGAGCACGTGTCCTTACTGCATGCTGGGGAATCCTCTGGGTATATGCCCATGAGTGGTATGGCAGGGTCTTCCGGAAGTGTCATGCCCAGTTTTCTGAGAAACAGTCAGACTGATTTCCAGAGTGGTTGTACCAACTTGCATTCCCACCAGCAGTGGAGGAGTGTTCCTCTTTCTCCACATCCTTGCCAACACCTACTGTCTCCTGAGTTTTTAATCTTAGCCATTCTAACTGGTGTAAGGTGAAATCTCAGGGTTGTTTTGATTTGCATTTCCCTAATGACTAGTGATGTTGAACATTTCTTAAGGTGCTTCTCAGCCATTCGAAGTTCTTCAGGTGAAAATTCTTTGTTTAGCTCTGTACCCCATTTTTTAATAGGGTTATAGGGCTCTCTGGCGTCTAGCTTCTTGAGTTCTTTGTATATATTGGATATTAGCCCTCTGTCGGATATAGGGTTGGTAAAGATCCTTTCCCAATTTGTTGGTTGCCATTTTGTCTGCTTGACAGTGTCCTTTGCCTTACAGAAACTTTGTAATTTTATGAAGTCCCATCTGTCAATTCTTGATCTTAGAGCATAAGCTATTGGTGTTCTGTTGAGGAACTTTTCCCCTGTGCCCATGTATTCAAAGGTCTTCCCCAGTTTCTTTTCCATTAGTTTCAGTGTGTCTGGTTTTATGTGGAGGTCCTTGATCCACTTGGAGTTGAGCTTTGTACAAGGAGATAAGAATGGATCAATTCTCATTCTTCTGCAAGCTGACCTCCAGTTAAGCCAGCACCATTTGTTGAAAAGGCTATCTTTTTTCCACTGGATATTTTCAGCTCCTTTGTCAAAGATCAAGTGACCATAGGTGTGTGTGTTCATTTCTAAGTCTTCAATCCTATTCCACTGATCTATCTGCCTGTCATTGTACCAATACCATGCAGTTTTTAACACTATTGCTCTGTAGTACTGTTTGAGGTCCGGAACACTGATTCCCCCGGAAGTTCTTTTACTGTTGAGAACAGTTTCAGCTATCCTGGTTTTTTTGTTATTCCAGATGAATCTGAGAATTGCTCTTTCTAACTCTATGAAGAACTGAGTTGGGATTTTGATGGGGATTGCATTGAATCTGTAGATTGCTTTTGGTAAGATGGCCATTTTTACTATATTAATCCTGCCAATCCACGAGCATGGAAGACTTTTCCATTTTCTGAGTTCTGAGTTTCTGAAGTTCTTCTCATACAGATCTTTCACTTGTTTGGTTAGAGTCACCCCAAAATACTTTATATTGTTTGTGGCTATTGTGAAGGGTGTCATCTCCCTAATTTCTTTCTCAGCCTGCTTATCCTTTGCATATAGGAAGGCTACTGATTTGCTTGAGTTGATTTTATAACCAGCCACTTTGCTGAAGTTGTTTATCAGCTGTAGAAGTTCTCTGGTGGAGTTTTTTGGGTCGCTTAAGTATACTATCATATCATCTGCATAGTGATAGTTTGACTTCTTCCTTTCCAATTTGTACCCCTTTGACCACTTTATGTTTTCTAATTGCTCTAGCTAGAACTTCAAGTACTATATTAAAAAGATGGAGAGAGGGGGCAGCCTTGTCTAGTCCCTGATTTTAGTGGGATTGCTTCAAGTTTCTCTCCATTTAGTTTGATGTTGGCTACAGGTTTGCTATATATTGCTTTTGCTATGTTTGGGTATGGGCCTTGAATTCAAGAAGTACAATTCTAAAGCTAGGTTATATCTAAATGTGACAGTGTCCTACCATTCCCTTGAGAGGGGGAAAAAATCATTAGCCAGGCCCTGACCGTCAATGGAGAAGACTGGCTACACCAAGTATGGCATATTCCCCAACATCCTGCTCAGGGATCACATTGAACAGGAGGCCTGGAAGGAAAGGACTGTACTCCCATCTGAGGAGTGAAAATGCAGACAAAGCATCCATTGCTGTGTAACTCCCTTGCTTTACCCTCACAGTATAGGGTTCTAGCATGAAACAGACTCTACCACCTCAATGGTTCTTAAGAGAGAACCACAACTCCCAGAAATTAGCACAGAAAATACATGTGGGCCAGTGACAGGATGCAAGGAAGGAATCTTAAAAGGCAACCTAGGTAAAAGTAGCACTATAAGTTATTTTAGTACTGTGATTAGAATATCAGCTGTAGTCTTGGTTTCAACAGACCATCACACAGAGTATCTAAAATCTCTGCCTTGTGACTTACTGGACAGGCAAAGATAATACTCCAGATAAGGGTACTACAAAAACTAAACTGACCCAACTCATGCAGTGGTAAAGACCACATCAAGTTAAAAACTGAAATTCATGAGGCCGAAGAGATGGTGCAACAGTTAAGAGCATTGGATGCTTTTCTAGAAGACCCAGGTCTGATTACCAATACATATATGGCAGCTAACAACCATTTGTAACTCCCTTTCCAGGGAGTATAAAACATTCATACACATAAAAGTTTAAAAATCTCAAAAACAAAAACCTAGATTCATGACCTAATAGGCCATTGCTCTACAAAACGTTGGTGAGATTTTAACCAGGAACCAAACACAAAATTACTCTGTCAAATAGATTGTATTAAAGAAAATTATGCTTTTATCTGGCACGAGAAATATGCAAAGGCTGAGGACTAGAGCAATGGCTCAGCAGTCACAAGCCCTTGCTGGCCTTCCAGATGACCCATGTTCAATAACCAGCATCTGTATTGGCTTGCTTACATCTAGCCTCCATGAGCACTACACACACACACACACACACACACACACACACAAGCACACAAGCATGCACGCATGCACTTTTTTTAGATGAAAGTTGAAATATAATAGCATACTCTTTATATTCATACATATATAAGTGCACATGTGCCTTAAAAGGATCTACAATAGACATCCATGAGATACCTGATCATTCCACTTCCCAAGGATGACACCATGTTTGCAAATGTTTGCTCAAGTGGTTTCTCTGATCCCTTATGGTTCACCTGTAAAAAATTTAAAACAGCATGACTTTCTATTTAGATAGTGATACTAAGGAGATAACAAGGATACTCTAAGCTTTCATTCTGGCACAGAAAGAGCAGAAAAAAAGAAGAAATTATCTGAAACAACTTTATAGGTTCTATGGAAATGCAATCAAAGTTTACAGCAACCAGTAAAAAGTCTATCAAGAAAAGGCCACCTTCCAACCACAGAATTCTGTCCTTTCTCCTCCACTATGAAGGGAGACGAGTTTTGTGGGAAGCACTAGCAATCTTGTTTTTAGCTCCCTTTGTCAACCAGGAGAAGCAGACCAGAGCTGATGTACACAAAACTGTACATACATGAACGACTAAATTATCTGTGTTGTGTAACTGAATGAGGGTCAAAAAATATTGGACTGTCTGTAAAAGCTACAACTGCATGATTAGCCAGTGAATACCTGGGGCAAGAGATTCATTCTGGATAGAGACATAGAACACCTAAAGTCCAGCAAAGTGATGCTCTTTAGAAAATAGGGACATTCAAAATCAGCAGTATATATGAAAGAATTCAGAAAGCTACTTCCATACTCAGGCAAGAAAAATGTCCAGAAAAATCCTAATACTGCAGACATCACTGCCCACTGGTCTTCAGCTTTGAAACACATCTGGCTGGCAGGCAAATGATGGCTGTCTTAGAACAGAGTCAGTTTGCAAAGAAGACATGTTGTTATTGTGTTCTTTTATGTTTTCTCAATTCCTAAAATTCAATGAAATCTGGAAAAACATTAGCTGAACATACTCAAAGAGAGTCTTCAGTGAGCATATATGTTGAGGAAGATCTTTGCAAAGGAGTCTGGGAAAGAATTCACAATCAAACGATCTCTATGATCTTTAAAAACCTAAAAACCAAAACAACAAAACCAACTGCAACCAGTTCTGGAAAGAAACCTGACCCCAGTGACAAAGAAACAGGTTAAAAAAATGGATTATCCAATATACCAGAATTTAAGAAATAAAACAAACAGCGATAAAAGGGAATTCCATTACTGCAAATGTATACATTAAAAACAGAAACAAAAAGCTAGCCAGGTGTGGTACAACATGCTTTGAATTCTAGCCCTCAGGAGATAGAAGCAGGCAGATCTGAGTTCAAGGAAGATGTGGGTTCAATTTCCAGCACCCACATAATGGCTCCCAACCACCTATACGGTCCCAGGGGATCTGATGATAGCTTCTAGCTTCTATGGGCAACAGGCACACATAGGTGACATACTTATACAGATGAAAATAAAAATAAATAATTAAAAATAAAGAAGAAAAAGAAAGCTTCAAATCAATAACCTAACTTTACACATGAAGGAGCTATAAAAACAAAGTAATTCCAAAGGTAGCAGAAAAAAAAGGAATGATACGGATTAGAACAGAAATAAAACAAACAGAAAACTAACAGGAGACAACTGAACAAACACTGACTCCTGAAAAGATGAATAACCTAGACAACAAGCTCCGCTACAATGAACAAGAAAAAAAAGGGGCAAGATTCAAATGACTAAAGCCAATAATGATAATGAGGGCACTGCTAATAACTTTTAGAAATATAAAAAAAAATTATAAGAGGATATTATAGACATTCATGTACAACTTAGATTTAAACAAAATTTTAAAGACAAAACAAAAAAAATCAATTTACTAAAATTGAACCTTGAAGAAATAGAGAACTGGAATAGAAAGCTGGATTTGGGGGCTGTCTGTGACTCAGACTCTGTGGCCTGCCTCTGGATCCCTTTTCCCTTGCAGCCTTCTCTGGCCTCAGTGGAAGAGGGTGCCCTTAGTCCTGCTGTGACCTAATGTGCCAGGGCAGGTTGTACAGGGTATTTGTGTGGGGGTTACCGGAGGCTTCCCTTCTCTAAGGAGAGCAAGGTATGGTGGAGGGGGGTATGAGGGTGAGACTGGGAGGAGAGGAGGGGCTGCAATGAGGATATAAAGTGAATAAATAAATAAATTAGTGAATGAAAAGAATAAAGTTAGATTTGGTGGCTCACACATGTAATTCTAGCATTGGGAAGCTGGGTCAGAAGGAACACTAAGAGATCAAGGGCAGCTTGAGCTAACAGTGAAAACTTGCCCCAACCTCTCCAACTTCCCCAATCTCTCCAGTCCACAAAAGGAAAATCTAAACAGACCAGTAAGGAGGAGGGAGACTGACCCAGGGTTAAAGAAAAGCCCAGACCAGCCGGCTTCACCAATCAACTTAACTAACCGAGTTTAAGGATTTAATAAGAATTAGTACCACTTTTCTTTAAACTGCATTATCCTCTTTAACTCATTTATAATAACCAAAAGATAGAAATAAGCAAATGTCTGTTAATTCATGAATAGATAAAAAAGTCTTACATGCCTACAATAAAATATTAACTCAGTCTTTAAAGATAAACATGGATGAATCTTTAAAATGTTATACTAAATGAAACGAGTAAAACACAAAGGACATTCTGTACGATTCTACATGTATAAGAAACATGAAAATAGACAAATGAGAAGGACTGGAGAGTAAAGTAAAAGGAACCAGGAGGAGCTAGGGGAAGATGGGAGAGACTGTTCACTAGGATCACAGTTTCTATCTGGTATGATAAAAAGTTATAAAATCATTAATTTAAAATTCATTTTCCTGTTAATTAAGAATTTTTTAGGGGCTGGAGAGATGGCTCAGCACTTAAGAGCACTGACTGCTCTCGAAGGTCCTGAGTTCAAATCCCAGCAACCACATGGTGGCTCACAACCATCCATAATGAGATCTGATGCCCTCTTCCAGTGTGTCTGAAGGCAGCTACAGTGTACTTACATATAATAATAAATAAATCTTTGGGCTGGAGCAAGTGAGGCCAGAGTGAGAAGAGGTCCTGAGTTCAATTCCCAACAACTACCTGATAGCTCACAACCATCTGTATGGCTACAGTGTACTCATATACATAAAATACATAAATAAATCTTTAAAAAAAAAAGAATTTTTAATTTTGTTGCTTACCCCCCAAAACATTCAAACTTACCAGATTAATTATTACTTGCTTTCCATAAATAATTACTTGTGAATCAAAATGCCTTTGGAAACCATCCATCTAGAAAAGAGAAAAAGTATATAGCTTATTAAACTATTTATTATTATCATTTACCTTTTTTCAAAAAAAGAAAAAAACACACCTCCTTAATCATCTCATTTCTATGCTCAAGAAAATGTCAGGATAGGGACCATACTTTCTGGATGTTGAAAACACCATAGGTAAGTAGCTGTTACAGCCACTGTAATAGTTTTTGACAGACACACTCCATTCTACAATTTCACTGAGATCTCCCACATGCCCATCTGTCATGCTACTCAGTGAGTCTTCATTCTAGTACTTTTAACAAATTCCTAAAGCAGTTTGTCCTACAGCCCAGGAGAAGGGCTTTGAAGATGTTGAATTCTGACTTGTGGGGAACAAATATACATTCTAAAAGCAACCTAAGTTCTATTTTAACCAGTGAAAAATTCAGGAAGATACATACGTGATTTGCTACTTTGTTGATCTGTGGGCGTGGTTTGTACTTTAGATTTGGCCTTTGTGACCAGAAAACAGGTATTGATCCTCGAGTCTGAAAGAAAAGAAAGAAATGTGAAAAGATACATAACTAGTTTTTTCAACCTAATTACTGAAAGTAGAACACATATTAACAGTTTTGCAAAGAAAAACAATCTAGCAGCTACAGGACAACATAGAGACCGTCCCTCAATACATACACACACACACACACACACACACACACACACACACACATTTTATGGAAAAGGACTTAAAAAGCACTTTCCCTTCCAAGTGTTATACACATGGCAATTGTATAACAGAAAGTTCTGTGTATTCCTTAGTTCTAAACAAATATTTATCTACCAGTAAAAAATTAATAAGTTATATATATTATATAGTTTGGCAATATGAAAAAAATAGAAAATTGCTTTACTCATTCTCAAAGGAATGTCTTTATGATTATCTGGATTTGCTTAGCCACTGACACTCTGGAGTAGGAAATACTGCACAACTTCACCAGGGGCAACAGGTGAGCAGGACGGGATAAGGCAGCAGGTAAAGCCAAGTGTACACTGTCAGCTTGTTCCATCATCATCACCCTAGGTAGTCTGAAGGCTTACGCTGCTGAACTGCTTAAGTCTCATACACTTGACACTTCCTTCCCCATAAGACAATGGCAGTCTAGTAACCAAGCCTTTTATTAGCTGAACTTTTCCACACTGTACATGGAGTTAGTACTTAAGAAGAAGAAAGCAGTCTTCCTGGCAGTAAATATGTGTAACCCTCGCTTGGGGAGATGGAAGCACAAGAGTCAGGGGTTCAAAGTCATATAACCAATTATAGCACGTTTAAGGTCATCCAGTACTACATGGGACCCTGTTTCAAAACATCTGGAGAGGAGGAAGAGAAGGAGGATGAAGAGAAGAAGAAAAAAAGGAAAAGGAAAAAGCAAGGGGAATGAGAACATTTCGACAAGACAGAAAATGAAAATCAAGTAGAAAAGGCCACCTGATGACCTTCAGACAAATACACTTGCCTGCACAAATGAGGCCCTGTTCCCACTGTAGTGCACAATCTGTTCTGTTTCTACAAAGTTAGCTGCGTGGCCTTCAGAATCAATTCCTAATATTTGGTACAAAAGAAATATATATAAAAAGTCATTAACTCAAGATAACATAAGAATTATCAACTAAGTTCACATTAATAAGTACTTATAAAAGTTCAAACAAATGATTAGTACATTATCAGAAAACTAAAAGAAGCTCAAGTAGGCTTAAAGACTAGTCAAGAATTATTTATATAAACATAAAGCTCGTTGATATTTTTCTTACTATAAATAACCTCAAAAGCACTCCCTTTTGAAGAAAAGAAAGTCAAGCATGCTTAAAAAACCTATTTTAAAAAGTTAAAACTATCATTTTTTGTGATTATACTTTATATTAACATAATTCTAAATGAAAACGTGGCTCACTGCATCAATAGTACTTAGTTGTAATGCAGAGGACCTCTAGAAGATATTTAAATATCAGAAAAAAATTAGGTATGATCCTAAACACCCATGATCATGAGCATGTCCACAAAACCTAGTTTGAAAAGCAATTTAATGTAATTACCAGAGACTGGTTAGGCATTTTTGGTACCTGAAGTATTTCCTTACTAGCTTGTTTAATTTATTGTTGCTAAGCAAAAGCAATTTTCAAGGTAGCCCTGACCCAGATTTCCAAATTACCAGAAAGAAATCAAATTTGTAACTCCCCAATATTTAAAACATCCTTTTTTCTCTGATATATTTCCCAAAGAAAGCATTTGAGTTATTCTTATCAGTATATCTGAAACTATGCATTATTCTGAAGATAGATAATCAGAAGGAAGCAAATCCCCTGAGCTACACTGGCAATGGTGTCACTTCTCAGTGTTAATTTACTTTCAGAAGCACGAGGTTACATTTGCTTTTCTGTGGTGTTCTGAATGAGAAGTGCTCCCCAAAGGCTATTAGGGAGTAGCACTACTTGAGGGAGAGTAGGTCTGACCTTGCTGGAGTAGGTATGGACTCAGAGAAAGTATGTCACCTGAGGAGAGGGGAAGAGGAGCTTTGGGGTTTCAAAAGCTCACGCCAGTCCCAGTGTCTCTCTTTACCTGTTGCCTGTCAGTTTGGATGTAGAACTCT
Organism: Apodemus sylvaticus; assembly: GCF_947179515.1. Taxonomy (NCBI): domain Eukaryota; kingdom Metazoa; phylum Chordata; class Mammalia; order Rodentia; family Muridae; genus Apodemus; species Apodemus sylvaticus. The sequence goes on from NC_067478.1 coordinate 661,960, forward strand.
CAGCTACTTCTCCAGTACTACGTCTGACTGCATGCCACCATGATGTAATAGACTAAACCTTTGAAACTGTAAGCAAACCCCAATTAAATGTTTTCTTTAAGAATTGCTGTGGTGGCCGGGCGGTGGTCACGCATGCCTGTAATCCCAGCACTCTGGGAGGCAGAGGCAGGCGAATTTCTGAGTTTGAGGCCAGCCTGGTCTACAAGAGTGAGTTCTAGGACAGCTGGGGCTACACAGAGAAACCCTGTCTTGGAAAAAAAAAAAAAAAAAAAAAAAAAAGAATTGCTGTGGTCATGGTGTCTCTTCATAGCAATAGAACACTAAGAAACCTTCCATAATTCTCATTAAGGAACAAGGTTCTTGTCATCAGTTATTTTAAAAATAGAAAGAAGTAGAAGAAAGAGGAAGATTCATTATGAAAAAAGCTTCCAAAGTATATTAATTTTTTAAAAGAAACCAAGATGTAGGAAAACACATATAAAATATAACCCCTGTCTATATAAAAGGAAGAAAACATACCTGTGCTAATATAAAAAGCTATAGAGTTATATAAATAGGAAACTAACAGAGTAAGAACCAAGCAGAAAGCTGGGTAGAAATGGTGAATGTCTTTCCTAGCATTTTCTCAGGAGACAGAGACAGATAGAGCTCTGTGAATTTGGGAGCAACCTTGTTTACAAATTGAGTTCCAGGACAGTCAAAAGCTACACACAGAAGCCCTGTCTTGAAAGAAAAAAACAAAAATAAAAAACAAAACAACAACAAAACCCTAAGAACCAAGCAGATTAAATTGAAATTTTCTATCAGTTTAAATATAAAAATTCATATTTAAAATATGTATTCAATGCTTAACAATTCAAGAAACAGCAGTTAAGGAGATACTAACTCTAACTTGGCTGAGATCATTCTTAGTGGCTTTTTAATGGTGCTACAGCATCTGTAATAAGATTAATAAGATATTCTCTGTATAACATTCTGGGCTCAGAATCAGTCATTTGTTGAATAGGACTTTGTTCTGACACAGTGTGGTGGAAAGCAAAGTGACTGCTGGAGAATCTTCATGACCACAGTAACTCTAATACACATTCATAGTAGCTTGGTTTGAGCAAATCAGCATATTTTTAGTGCAGAGCCTATAGGACACTCAAAAAGTTAAAAAAAAAAATTACAAACTGACATGGTGAAGTAAATGGTTACCTTTATACATGCAATGAAACCAAGAATAGTAAGAGAAATACTATCTGGTATGAGTGTATATTACTGAATATCAGCATACTCTCAGACACCAAATAAACATGTAGCTGTTCTTACATAGTTAATGGCCCACAGACCATGTTAACATTTGCAAAGTAATTATAGTAGCTGGAGGAAGCACAGAAGACCTACTACTTACAGTGAGAGAGGATGTTAGCAGGGGCATCAAATAACACAAAATATAAATGGCTGCAGATAAGTTATTTAAGACAAGCATTAAACAATGGCAGATGTGGCCCAATCATGCTGACATGAAATGATTCTTACCTCTCACATAATAACGCACACCAGCTCTGAAACAACTCCTTCGGGAGATGAGAATCCAATCAAAATATTTTCCATTAATAGAACATGAGTGCATAGTGATAACTTAACTATATTAAGAAAAATGTAACAAATATTTCCAGAATCAATTCAAATTTAAGAGGGATGAATTGTCTTTAGGAGGAAAAAAAAAAAAAAAAAAAAGAACAGAATATGCAGGTCTTTCTGGCTCTTCACAACTATTTCCAAACCCTGAGGATCCTCGTTTCCAACTGTGAAACAACGGGTCAAGTCAGTTCTCCTACGCTGACATGTGGGCAGGGCTTTTAAAAAAAACATCTCAGGCATTTTCTATTTAATTTTCTCCTTTCCCTCATATCTTGAACTATTTTCTACAAGTATAAAACTAAGTATCAATGTTATTCCTGGGTTTCGACACCAAATGTTGGGTTCATAAAAAGAGAGAGAGGTTTAGAGAATGGTATAAGGCACTGTGGGGAAAGGGTGCCTAGGCAGGCCCATGCCCAGACACCCCTTCCCAAGTGGAGGTCGGCCATGACCATATGGAGAGAGGGGGCAGGGGAGGAGAGCCCAAGAGGGCAGAAAGGAGAGAGTGCCAAGATGCAAGAGTGATGAGAGAGAGGAGGGGCAAGCAGCCCCTTTTATGGTGGGCCATCTACCTGGCTGTTGCCAGGCAACTATGGGGTGGGGCATACCTGGCTGTGGCCAGGTAATTGTGGGGTGGAGCTTAGACAGAATCCTAACAATCAATGATATAACTAAAACCGTATTCTGAACAAAAACAAGGAATCTGGAAGAAATTAATCTTCAAATAAGAAATGGAAAACAGCCTGGGCGGTGATGGCGCGCGCCTATAATCCCAGCACTCTGGGAGGCAGAGGCAGGTGGATTTCTGAGTTCGAGGCCAGCCTGGTCTACTATAGAGTGAGTTCCAGGACAGCCAGGGCTACACAGAGAAACCCTGTCTCGAAAAAACCAAATCCAAAAAACCCAAAAAAACAAAAAAAAAAAAAAAAAAGAAAAAGAAATGGAAAACGGAATAGGAGCTAGTGGCATAGCTCGGCCCTGGGCTCAATCCTTTGCACTGCAAAAAGTAAAACCTTAAAAATTAAACAAAGGGGGAAAAACAAGCTATTGTAGTGAAAAATATGAAATATATCACATGTATAATTATACATGTATATGTAGATTTGCATGTATATGTATATGAAGATTTGCAGATCAAAATTAGTCTAGAAACAAATTAAAACTGCTTTTTCTCTGGAATGTAAAAAGTAAACCTAAAACTGGAAAAAAATTAATGTAAAATATGTAAGATGGTAGAGTGCTTTGTAGTGTGCATGAAGACCTGGGTCAGATCCCCATGATGATATAACCCACGTGTAGTGATGCACTCATGTGATCTCAACACGCAGAGGTATAAGGTTCAAGATTATTGTCAGAAGCAGAGTTCAAGGTCAGCCTGGGATTTCTCTAAACCTTTCTGTCAATACTAGTCACTGACTTGTACAATTAAAACTAATCAAAATGGTGGCTTTTAAGTCAAATCTATTTGATCAAAATGAAACCTCTGTACACAAGTGCATCTCAGAAGCATTCTGAGCTCTCTTCTGATTTTCACTGCCACTGAGAAGTGGTACTCAACTCCAGTCCTCTGCTTGGCTGTCATGCTTACCACTAAACAATGTATTTAGTCTGTTTGTATGAAAGGCATTACAGTGTAGGTATTCCTGTGACCTCTCATGCTCTATATGTTTCTGAGACTCATTCACTGCTGTAGTATTTAATTATCCTCTGCATGAGTATGTGTGTGTGTGTGTGTGTTGGGGGGAAGGGTTCTCTATTTGAGACAAAGTCTCACTACGATTCAGCTGCCTTCAAACGGTTAACCTTTTCCCTCTCTGTCTACATAGGGCTGAGAATACAAACATGCAACACAGCAGAAAGAATATACTACTTTATTCATCTGTTCTGCTGTTGACAGACATACAAGTTGGTTTGGTTACTTTTGGCTTAGGCTGCCATAACCAGAGTTTCAACATCTCTTTCTGTAAGCATGTAGACATGGATCAAATTATATCCACCATCTGATAATATGAAAAAATGTCAATGGACTTGAGAATTATTTTAGCTAACCCTCTTTACCAACTTGTGATATTATTGAGCTTATCCAGCTCATGGAAGCAGTAAGAAGACAAGTTTTATTGTTTCACAGGTCATATCATTTATCTTTGGCTCATTTGTTTAGGTTTGCCCTACTGTTGTATGCCATATGTAACATCTTTTTCTTAATATAATTTGATTCACTCATCATAAAACATAAGAAGAATCTGTGAGCCTGCCATCCGACTTCATAATACCACCAGGTCTTGATTTACCTATGTCTTTCCCTTTCTAGCCAGCTCAATTTATGTCTAGAAATAACAACTGTGAACAAGCTTGTGGCTACCATTCTACCATCTTTCCAGTATCTGTACCTATAACCCTTACCTAAAAAACAAAACAATGTTCTTTTGAGCTTTATGAAAATGACACTACATCCTTCTAAACCTGATCAAAAGCAACAACTCATTCCTCTTCAGAGTTGTATGTAATCTGAAAAGGACCAGACCACAAAACCGTAATTCTTCTATTCTGTGGGGCTCACTATTTTGTTATAACAGGCTGCTGTGAATGCATCAGAAATTCATGCAAGAAGTTTTCACAGATTCTGAGATCAATGGTAACTGCTGATGATCCATTCCTGCTGTCTGTCACAATCAACACACTGATGGCTCCTCAAGCTCCCAAGTTATTCTCCATTAAAAGTCATAGCACCAGAGAAGATTCCAGGGACATATTTCACCTACTTGCCCAGGATGACTATATTGAAACAAGGACGAAGATGAACAAATACATCAGCCTGCTCTTAGCTCAAACTGCAGAGAACATGACTGACTGACTTTGTGACTCACTTTCCTGATTACAAAACAAGTATGTTCTGTGTGTGTGCATACCAAACACACACCAAAATGAGGTAACTTCTGAAAATGAATGGATTCACCCAGGCCGCCAACCCTGCTCCCCAGGAGGCCCACTCCACAGCTTACAACACTGCTTCATATTTCACTGAAAATAAAAGGCCTATGCTCCTATGACACATTACCCACTGAACCCACAACTACACCAGAATTCCCTCTTTACTCCCGCAGTCATCAGGCTTACTCCAGTAGCCACATTTACCAGTCCCAACTTCTCTAAAACCTATCTTAGCAGAATTTGTTACTTTCCTCGTTTGGAGGAGGACGGAAACAGAGCATAACCTCTTTCCTGAGTAGTCATATTTAAGCACTAGCATGTCTCAGCAGCAGTCCCTGTTCCTGGAAACCCTGTCTTCACTCACTTCCAGGACACTGCTCACTTGCTTTCCCTTCCCCTCACTGGTCTATGCGGTATCTCCACAAAGCCTGGAGCGACTCCACAGTCTGCCCTTTTAATTCCCTCACTGTGGGTCAGCTTTAGAAGACCTTTATCCTGAGGCCTGCAGTACATGGTGCTAGCATTTTCTCACTATGCTGATGGTACATTCTCTTTCTCTGGGCTGATTTTCTATCTACATTTCTCCCTTTACTACTAGTTCATCTCATTTCATGGACTGAAATGCCACCATCTAAGGGCTGAGATGGCTCAGTGGATAAAGGACCAAGCCTGAGGACCCAAATTCAATCATTCCCTGGAACCCACAAGGTAGCAGGATGGACTCCTGAAAGCTGTCCTCTGAACTCCAAAAGTATAAACATGCACACAAAAACTAAACAGATGTTGGAAGGAAGGAAAAATGGAAGGAAGGAAGGCAGGCAGGCCATCTGCCCTGACCTCCTACAAATTCATACCTGAAGGCCAGAAAGTGACTCAAACGGATGAAGGTACTTGCTACCAAGCTAAACCACATGACCTACATGGTGGGAATAACAAACCAGGTGCCTAATGTTGTCCTCTGTACTCTATAGACACACCATCATGAATGTGCACTGTCATACACATACTCAATAAAAACAAAAAGAAAGAATGTCTCTAGTGTAAGCTCTTTCCTCACCTCCAGTTCTATTCATCTGGATCCTCCCTCGCATCTTCATTTGCCCATCTTCAGAAATGCTGAGCTTAACAAATAAATGATGCTCTGCTCTTTCCCTACTTCGGACTTCTCCATCTCAGTGGTCAGTTTCCTTCCACTTAACATGACAGAACCTCACAGTCACACCAATATCTTTCATAGTCCATATAATTAGCAAACCTAGAAAGCTCAGTTTTCCAAAGTTACCTACCTGTTAATACTGGCCTTCCTCTCACTGGCACGGCCTTGTCTCATGCGCTGTTCACATCTGGCCTACCGCTGTTACAGAGTGGTGCTGTCTTATTATGCCAGTCCTCTACAAAACTTCTACTCACATGTGAGGTAAAAGTTACAATCCTTCCATGGTCTACAGAGTCCTAAGTAATCTGAATTAAGTTCTTCATGAACACATCTCTCCCTGTCTACAGTACACTCCACTCAGATGTACTTGTTGATCTCTCTGTAAATATGAAACCTGGAAATAAATCCCTAGTTAACTACATTAAACAAAACTCCATTGTAAGCTTTAAACTCAACACTAAATAGGTAAGCCATTTATAAAGCAGTCTAGAAAACAAGCCTATGATCTTTTTGATTATTTGTCCATTTGTAATATCATTTTAAAAACAAAGTAGAAACAATTGGCCCAAATCCTTGAAAAACTACTTAAAACACATCTGTTCTTATTTTATTCTTAGGAGAACCTTTTAAAACTGGGTGGAGGGTAAGGTAGAAGTAAGACTGAAGATGTAGATATACTTGTCTAGCATGCAGAAGTCTTGTAATCCTAGCACTTGGGAGGTAGAGGCAGACGTTCAAAGTCATACTCAGCTACATAGTGAGTTTGGGGCCAGTCTGGGATACATGAGAGCTATATGAAAAGGGAGGGGAGAAGAGGGGAGATGGGAGGGGCAAGTGAGGAAGGAGAGGTGAAAGGAAGGAAGACAAAGAAGGGAAGGTGAAAGGAAGGAAGGGGAAGATAGGGAAGGGACGGAGAGGAAGGAGAGGAAAAGAAGATGAAAGGAGGAAAGGGAGGGGAAGGGGAGGAAAACGGGTAGAAAAGGGAAGGGGAAAGGAAGAGACATCTTAATAGGGGATTAAGACAACAGAATGAACAAGAGCTTTTACCCTGAGATTTTTCTGATTTTTTTCATTCCCTGTAACTGTGAAAAATATTTTCTCCAATACTTTTCTTTTTTTAAATTATATTCTTTTTTAATTCAATGTATTCTTTATTTACATTTCAAATGATTTCCCATTTTCTGGGGCCCCACTCCCCGCAAGTCCCATAAGCCCTCTTCCCTCCCCCTGTTCCTCCATCAACTCCTTCCCACTTCCCTGTTCTGGTATTCCCCTATACTGTTGCATTGAGTCTTTCCAGAATCAGGGGCCACTCCTCTGTTCTTTCTGGACATCATTTAATATGTAGATTATTTCTTGGGTAAATACTTTTCTTAATAATAAAAAAATCTGCAAAGAAGCAAAACAAACAAAACAAAAAAATATGCCAGGCAGTGGTGACAGATACCATTAATCACAGAATTTGGGAGGCAGGAGCAGGAGGATCTCTGTGAGTTTGAGGCCAGCCTGGTCTACAAAGTGAGTTCCAAGACAGCTAGGGCTTTTACACAGAAAAACCCTGTCTTGAAAACCCAAAAAATAAATAAATAGATACAGAGATAGACAGACAGACACAGATAAATGAATAAAACTTTTATGGTAGCATAACAAACAAACCTGACAGATCTATGCTAAGTTTTACATTTGTACAGTAACAGCAATATCTAATAAACTGAAATATTCATCCCACATCACATTTGAGACTCTGCATCTGTCCTAAAATGTAAACATTTTTAACATTTAAACATGTAAAATAAAACTTAAAGAGTATAGAAACTCAGGTGCTAAATTTTCAGATAAGGATACAGCCATGCAACACGGGAAGAGCAAACCGATGGACCTAAAGAGAAGATATACAATGTATTCAGAATCAACCCACCAACCAACCAACCATGTGCTAGTGGCACATGCCTTTATTCCTAACAATCAGGAGACAGACTTCTGTGAATCTGAGGCCAACTGGAATACATGGCTAGTTCCAGGACAGCCAATTCTACATAAAGAAACCCTGTCTCGAAAAACCAAACAAAGAAACAAATAAAAATTAGCACACTTAAATAATAAACCAGCAGCACCATGTAAGACAGATTTACACGCAGGCAATCATACACAAACAGTCATGCAGTGAGAATATATGTAACTTCTAATGCTAAGGAAATGTTAGTAGTGGTGCAGGTAAGAAGGCAGAGTAATCACTAGGGTTTAAATGGTCACAGATAAACATCAATAAAACTACATGAAGCATCTAAAGTCTTTGCCTATAACTCTATTTCTAGAAAACACCAACTATGCTAATGATTTCCAATCCTAACTACCAAAGGGGGGAGGGGGATGCATAGCAAAGGGCTGAAAACAAATCATTTCTACAAATCTACTGTCGATTTGTACATGCTCATACCTCTTTTGTACAACACAGGATAAAGGCTGGTAGTGAGTTAGAGTTTCCCCTGGCCTAAGGACTATGAATAGAAGCTGTGTTTGGCTGACTGATTAGAACTGCAGTTCTCTGGAGAGACTGGAATGTTGCAGGTCCAGAAGTTAGTTACCTTGTCTTAGGCTAGTCCTAGCCTCTAGAACAGACCAAATCTGTGTCAGAACTGACATTTTCTGTTCAACAGATTTTTTTTTTAAAAGTGGAATCTATTAACTTAGCAGATCACCAGCTTCCACTAATCTAAAAGCTAAGAATGTCGTCAGATAGCATCTTGGGCCTATAGAAAAGCTTCCTTGCTATTTTGCTGTAGCTCCCTCTTTGATGTACACACTAACATATTTTAAATGTCTTGATTTATGACTTTCACTATACTGCAAAACTATAAAAACTTCATGAAACTGCTTCCACATTGAGACATGGAATTTGAAGTAATCTAAATCTGTGTTTTCAAGCCATGCTCTAGCTATCTTAGAAAAAGCAACGGTTTACATTTAAGGCTTCTTTTTTTTTCCCCCGAGACAGGGTTTCTCTGTGTAGCCCTGGCTGTCCAGGAACTCACTCTGTAGACCAGGCTGGCCTCAAACTGGGAAATCCACCTGCCTCTGCCTCCCAAGTGCTGGGATTAAAGGCGTGTGGCACAAATGGGCCCAGCCCATTTAAGGATTCTTATTCTTAAGTATCATAGTTTGTACCTTAAGTGTCACTAAAAGGTTATGTTATAAAAGCTTGACAACTTAGCCAGACAAGCTCTTGGAACTTAGAAGGTACAGCCTAGTGGAAGGAAGGACAGGCATTAAAAGCTAGCCTTTATAGAGACACTGGTACCCTAGCCTATTGTCCTTTGCTGTCTGGTTACCATCAGGCAAGCAATTTGCTCCATCAATATTCTACCTGGGATGTTCTCTCAACTAAAGGCCCACAGGCAAAGGAGTCACCAGACAATGAACAGACATTCTGAAACCCCTGAGTCTAAACACTTCTCAGATATCTTGTCACAATAGAAGATTAGACTTCTACAGAGAACTATAAGAGACAGCAAAAGTATGATCAAGTGTGTGTGTTATAGTCAGATTAGTATTATTTACCCACTCCCTAGAGAGTAGTCAGTCATCTTATAGTACACATTCAAACATGTATTAAGACAAGGAAGCAGTATTGAATTGGAGTACATTACCTCTGGCTGAGCAGACAGTTCTCTGAGCAGATGCCCGTTCCATACAAACCGCTGATCTGCCTGAGAGAAGTTTTGAAACTTAATGAAATATCTCCAGCAACAGAAGTATTCAAAGATAGAAAAACTACACCCAACAATGCCTCCCCCTGGTGGCTAATACGATTTTCTCTGACATGTCCCAACAAAACACATCTCACTTCAAATCTGCTCCTTCTCTCCCCATTCCTATATGTATTGTAACTCGCAGAAACCCTGGGCATCCTCTCCTACCCTTCTAGGTAATCACTGGCCAAGAGCTAATCTTGTTCAGAGTCTGTGGTAGTTTGAATATGCTTGGCCCAAGGAGTGGCACTATTAGGAAGTGTGGCCTTTTTGGAGCAGGCATGGCCTTGTTAGAGGTAGTGTGCCACTGTGGGGGTGGGCTTTGAGACTCTCCTCCTAGCCACGGGGGACAATCTTCTCCTGGTTCCCTTTAATGTAGATCTCTCAGCTCCTCCAGCACCATGTCTGCCTGGATGACGCCATGTTTCCTTGATGATAATGGACTGAACCTCTGAACCTGTAAGCCAGTCCCAATTAAATGTTGTCCTTTATAAGAGTTGCCTTGGTCATGGCGTCTGTTCACAGCAATAGACCCTAAGAGTTGACACTCATTTCTTTGTCTCCACTATTGCCACCCAGGGAAAACACTTGACCCAGTATAGCTACTGCATAGCTATTTAGCCTCCATCTTGCCCACTCCTGCCTGTCCTCCTCAGAGGTAAAGGAATTCTACACATGTCCTTTCTGCTATCTGCTCAGTTCTTCAGTGACAGCCACCTCAGAGCCTTATCTTTGTGTGGTCTCCCTGGATATCAGGCAGCTGCTACTTAAAGGTCTGACCTCCCTCTGGCACTCTAGCAATTCATCACAAATATAGAGGTACCTGGGTTTATTCAGCTTAACAAATGGACTGAGTAGAGAGCACTGTGCTCAGCCACATTCCATAGGGAAGGACCTATAGGATAATGACTGGTGGAGTATCGTGTCTTTAGTGTGTGTTCCCAATTAGTTTGTACTACCCATACTTAATCATTATCATTGTATAACAGTATGATTATAGAACTAAATATTTTATAAGTCAGTGAAATGCAAACAGTAACTTGCTATTTCTAAAAAGTTGAATTATTTGGAATACAGCTTGATAGAAAGCATAGTGCTAAAACAAAATTACTGTTGAATTATAAGTGGAAGCAGTCAATAAAAACCCAGAGGATTCTGCCACATGGCTTTATAAGTATCAAACTCTTTAAGAAGCTGACATGAAAACCTTTAAGGATAAATAACAGTTGGAAAAATATAATCAAGGAACCAAAACAAAGACAAGTACTTAATTCTATGAAAAACTACTGACCACTCAATGTAAATTTTTTTTGTTGTCTGAAGATAAAGTTTTAAGTATCAGTTTTATTGCTCTCTATAAGTGGCATTTTTATTTAGCTTTAGAAAACAATCCCTAGCTGGATATAGCAGCACACACCTTTAACTCCAATACTCAGAAAGCAGAGGCAGGTGGATCTCTGTGAGCTTGAGGCCAGCCTGGTCTAGTAGTTGAGTTACAGGGCAGCCAGAGCTCTATAATGAGATCTTGTCCAAAAGAAAAACAAAAACATTTAAAAAAAAAATCCCTTTCTGTCACAGAAGAAATAGTGTGTAGCTCCTACAACTTAAGAGTACGGTTTTACTCCCTTGCAAAAGCCTCCCTCACCCATTATCATCTAACTGATAAGCCTCAACTCCAAGGTAACCTCCCTAGGTAGGGCTGACTCAGGCATTACCAGGCAGAGTCAGACTCTCCTTCCTACAGGATCCCACTAAGTTTTGACCCTTGTCTCCATGGCAGTCACCTCTGCTTGTGAATGCTTATACTATTACCTAAGTATACTGAAGGCTCTTCCCATAGCACAAGGGCTTCAGTTTTTCATTTTGGGTCCCCATTAAGTAGTACCTGCCTGGCATACAACAAGCAGGACAGACAGGAGAGAAGTTTGATAGACATGTAAGGAGGACAGCAATTGGTTTTAAAAAGTATCAGTCTCCTTTCTTTAAAAGCCCAGTTTCTTGATTATTTGGCTTATATCTAATGTAACATACAATTTTACTTGATTACAATGTAATATCTTAAATCTAAACAGCTAAAATACTAAATTAGAGAAATGCATCATTTTCACTAGTCAAAATGGTCCATGACTGGAAATGTTATACAGATAGCAACCTTTACAATTCTGTATGCCCCTAAATATGTCCATGATTTGTTAATTAAAGGAAAAAACATAAAGGTAGGACTAGGTCATGGCTCAGTGGTAGAATGCTTCACACCATGTATGAAGTCCTTGGTTTAAGCTCCAGCACCTCACATATATAATAAAATAATAACAGGTAATTAAAACTAAGTCAGCAAAAAGCCATGTCCCTAAACAGCAGAAACTCAGTTGAGGGCATTTAAAACCTAAGAGTAAAAGCACACTCATTTTAGCAAAAACTGTGGCACTAGCTTTGTAATCCCATTAGAAGGCGAGGTACAAGGATTCACAAGTCCAGGCTTTCTTGGACTACACAGTGAATTTAAGGCCAAGCTGGGGTGAGACCCTAACATGAGAGCATCGGAGCAGAACAGACCAAGAGTGAGAGTACACCAGAGCTGAGGTTGCAGGCCTGCACCTTCATACCAGGCCCAGAGTCTTAACTCAATAAACTGCTGTCTCTTCTACTAAAAAGCATCACGGTTGACAAGCCATTACCTATTAGAACACTGATTTTATTTTTATAAGCTTAATTATATTGCTAATAGTGGTGAACTAGGAGCAATGAAATCACAAATGTACATAACACAATTCTAGTTTGAAGACCTGACACCCGAGTTTACATTTAATAGCCTGGTAATACTTATGAAAAATTGCAAATTCTGGGGTTGGAATGTAGTTCTGTGGTAAAGTGCTTGCCTACTATGTACAGAGCCCTGTTCAGTCTCTAACACTGTATTATGTGTACATGCACATAGCATGCATACACACATTCTGAAAAATTTTCATCTAATCACCTGTGTGACTAGATTCTTGAGTATTTACCTCAATCTATCTCAATTTTGGCTGTGAGTATAGGGTGTAGGACCCTTGGTGAGGCCTGTGATAAGACATTTGACACATGGTATGTTTTGAAAGACACACATAAGATCCTAATACAGTCAAGAGTAATGGAAATCAAGACAGAGCTGGGAATACAGTTCAGTGGGAGAGTCTTGCCTAGCACATATGAGGCCCTGAATTTATCTCCAGGATTGGGACATAGGTGTTAGGAAAAAAATTATAAATATTATAGGTAAAAGAGACACAGACCTTTAAAAAGCAACTACAAATAAATTAAATACCTGAAGATCCAACTTACCCTTTCTAAGAGACTCATTTCTTGGAATTCTGGACTCGTGTTAGATAGCCGTTGCAAAGTATGAGTCAAGTCGTATGTTGTTGAAAAGTAAAATCCATCCATACTCAAGACATGGTTTAGCATTGCTAGGAAAGTTTTATTATCTTGTAACTGTAAAAAAGAAAAGGGGGAGTTTGAGACAGGTCACAGTTAAAAAGAAAATCTACCAGCATAAGACAGTAAAATTAAAAACTGCCCCCAAAATTAAAAACTGCCCCATTAAATATCACCAATATAAGCACTCAGCCAGAGAGGGGAGTACTCTACAAACACTGCAGGTAATTAAACACCTTGGCTCAGGTACAGCCTCCTCCCTCCGGTATCAACTATTTAAAGCAGTAGAGTAGCTTTAAGAAAATACCCCCAGGGTAGGTCACAGCACTCAGTGAATTGCACTTTCTAAATTCTCTCATCCTTCACTATCCTGAGAGATTTAACGTCAATATCCTCATTAGCATTAAAACACACAGAGCAAGAGATTAGCACTGGCCTCACTTTCAGAAAACTTCCCTGGTTTGGATTGGATAGGAAATAAAACAATCCTTTTCCATTACAACAAAGAATAGAAAGCCTAGAAAAATTAGTATTACCTTTATTTTATAATAATAATTTTAGCAGGCTTTCCCAATTAAAAACAATACTGACATTTTAAAAAAGAAAAATTATTTAAAAAAATAAACTGTCAAGATTTGGTAATGTTTAGGAGTCATCAAATAATTAATATGTAAACTTATATGTTACAAATGTATATACTATACATTTGAGCACAGTCTAGCAAAAGCAAAATATATGTAGTAAATATCACAAAATTTGGTTTTATGGTTTGACAACATAGTAGTCAAAGAAATTGTCCAAGAAAGCATTCCTAGGTAGCTATAATGAATACAGCTACTTTTATTTATACAACACATATGAGTATGTACACATGTGCTGGTGTATGTGACTTTGCATGGGAAGTAGGGTATAGAAACCAGAGAATAGCCTTGGGTGTTATTACTTAGGACACCATCTATCTTTTTTATAACTTTTATTTATTTATTTTATGTGTATGACTGTTTTATCTACAAATATAGAGGCAAAACATACATATATGTGTATGTAAACCATGTGTGAGCCTAGTGGCAGAAAAGGGCATCAGATCCCCTGAAACCAAAGTTATGGATAGTTGTACACCACCCTGGGGGTGTTATGAACCAAATCCATATATCTGCAAGAGCAACAAGTGCTCTTACCTCTAAGACATCTCTCCAGGCCCCACCATCTCTCTTTATTGAGGTGAAATTTCTTAAGAGCCCTGGAACTCACAGATTAGTTGAGGCCTTTTGGTCAACAATGCCTAAGAATTCATCTGTGTCTGTCTCCTATCATCACTGGATAGAACATAAGCTACCATGTTTGGGTTTTAATCGGAGTTCTAGGGATCAAACTCAGACCCTCATGGTGGAAAGGCATGGTGGAAAGACTGAACTCCAAGCTTCATTTTTATTTGTTTAAAGTATTATTTCTCATGGATAATGAATTACTAATATAACAGGAAAATAGAAATTCTAAAGCATAAAAAGCGTAGCTTACGGTTTTACTTGGTAAGACAGTGCTATGATTTGGTGTTTTTTTTTTTTTTTTAATAAGTAAGCCCTATACTTTGGAAAAACAAGTCTTGTAGAAACAACAATCCTCCCTGAGGATAAGACAGATGTTGGGTATGAGAGAATTTTCTGGTATGCTGCCTTTGCTCCTATGTAAGTAACCCCTAATTTTCTTAAAGTTTTATTTATTTATTTACTTACTTACTTACTATATATGAATACACTGTAGCTGTTCTCAGACACACTAGAAGATGACATCAGATCCCATTATAGATGTTTGTGAGCCACCATGTGGCTGCTGGGAATTGAACTCAGGACCTCTGGAAGAGCAGTCAGTGTTCTTAGCCACTGAGCCATCTCTTCAGCACCATAAGTATCCATAATTAATACACTAACACACAAAAAACAAAACCTATAAAAAAAATTAACCTTGGTAGCCAGGAACAGTGGTACATGCCTTTAATCCTAGTGCCCAGAAAGCAGAGGCAGGTGGATTAGAGTTCCATGCCTGCCATGGCTACATAGTAAGGCATTGTCTCAGCAGAAAAAAAAAAAAAAAAAAAAAAAAAAAAAAAACAAGCAAGCAAGCAAACAAGGAAAACTTAAGTATAAAACATTTTTAAAAATGTATGCTTTAATCCAGGCACTCCAGGCAGAATCTCTGTAGGTTTGGGGCCAGCCTAGTCTACACAGTGAGTTCCAGGATACCTGGAGTTAAATAATGGGGATGGGTGGGAAGGGCATTTTTAAAGAACAAACACTGTAAATTACTTTGGAAACAAACATTCTGAAGAGGTGTAACTTTGTAACACCAATAATCACTCCTGGAAAGTTTCCAAACCTCAATAGGGGGCTTGGCAGATTATTGCTTGGTGGGCACAAGGCTTGCCATGCAAGCATGAGGACCTGAGTTCAGATCCCTAAGGCACACCTAACCCTGGGCACAGTGGTGCCATCCATAATCCCAGTGTTCCCACAGTAAAGTAGAATGTGGAAACAGGAAGATACCTGAAAGCTCATGGGCCAGTGATTGTGGAGACAAACTAGAGACCTATCTCAAACAAAGGTGAGGACCAACACCTGAAACTGTCCTCTACATGTGACCATGGCACATACCTGCCAGTCTACTAGCACCACAATCAGGTTCACAATTTCTTTGTTGTGAACCTGATCAATCAGTCTTGGGGTATGCGTTCAATAACTATCCCCCCCCCCAAGACAGGGTTTCTCTGTATAGCTCTGGCTGTCCTGGAACTCACTCTGTAAACCAGGCTGGCCTGGAACTCAGAAACCTGCCTGCCTCTGCCTCCCAGAGTGCTGGGATTACAGGCGTGCGCCACCACCGTCCGGCTTCAGTAACTATTCTTGCTTAACTGAAATCAGTGTTCATATAGCCTGTGTGGCAATCCCTGAACTCCACAATTACAAGTTATAAATGAATGTTATAAGTGAAAGTAATATTAGCATTACATCTCTGACATAGAGCCTCACTATACAGCTCAGCTGGGCCTGAACTCTGGCTCCTCCTATCTTAGTCTCTAAGTGCTGGAACTACAAGTGTGTACCCCTACACCCAGTAGTAGGTACTGCTGGGTTCAGGTTTAACTCAAACTATCAGAAACATAAAAACTAAAAACATTTTACTTCAAAAAATCTTATCAAGAAACTTGAGCAGTGCCTGCCTGCTGCTCCTTGTCATATAATTTATGATTGAGACTATCTACTCTGACATTGGTAAATGTTATCGACTCTTCTAAGTCTAAAGGAGTTTTGGCACTTTACCCTTTGCACTCTGAATGCCATAATACTCGGGCAGTTTCTTTAACAGAAAGTGTGTTGCAGTTATCACGTGCCTTGCCTTTCTGTCACAGCCACTCCATTGTAATGTTGACTGGGTAACTAAACCTCTGGCTTTGTATCCAGTCTCTAGACTGGTGACTGCTATGTTCCCTCAGTCAAGCTACTCCATGGCTGCAGCATTACGTCCAATTTCTAATCACTTTCAGAGTTATAGTTTTTGATGGTTTACACTTTCACACTTTCATGTTTGCTCAGTTAATACCCCATGATCACTAACATTTACTGTGTTGTTAGGGGTGTAGTGTTAACTAAACCAAGTAACTGAAATCTGTGGACAAACAAAATGAGCAAAGAGAGGAGTATGTGAAACTAGACATACATGTTCTGTGCACACACATACTCTCTTTCTCCCTCCCTCCCTCCCTCCCTCTCCCTCCCTCCCTCCCTGTCCGTCCGTCTCTCTCTCTCTCTCTCTCTCTCTCTCTCTCTCTCTCTCTCTCTCTCGTGTGTGTGTGTGTGTGTGTGTGTGTCCCATGGGATTAACAGTGAAGAAAACTTTCTTCTAGAATAAAAAAGAAATGGAAAACAATTACAAAAGCATCTAATATTTTATTTTTCTATAGTGAATATTCATCTAGGGCCAAGTATTAAGTTCTTTTATTTTTATTTATTTTTGGATTTTCAAGACAAGGGTTTCTCTGTGTAGCCCTGGCTGTCCTATAATTCGCTCTGTAGATCAGGCTGGCCTCCAACTCCGAGATCTGTCTGCCTCTGCCTTCCAAGTGCTGGGATTAAAGGCGCACATCATCACCACCCAGCAAGTATGAAGTTTGGGGGCATTCTATTTGTCCTTTTTTTCTCTGTAAGAACTTCATAATTTAAATTTTTCATTACTTAAAAATAAAACCAACAAAATATATAAACTTTTGAAAATTGCTTTTTTAATCATTTTTCTAAAAAATGTGCCTTGATGTTTTATGTACACGTGTGTTTGAGTAAGGTGTCAGATCCCTTGGGCCTGGTCAGTTGTGAGCCACCATGTGGGTGCTGAGAACTGGACCCAGAGTCCTCTGGGAGAGCATTCAGTGCTCTCAACCACGGAGTCATCTCTCCAGTCCCTTAAAGAATGTTTTCATGGATAGGTAGAAACGTAGTAAAACAACTTTATTTATAAATTATTTAACAACTAGGCTTATAAAAAAATCCACCTACATATTACAACCCCTTACTGTATGGGATTTTTGAGCTTTGCAATTAAAAACTACTAAAGTCTTACCTGAATATCAGTTAAGTGCAACATTGTCTTCTTATAAGAAAGAACATCAAAATCTGTGGCTTTCCAGATTGCATGATTAAAAAATTCACCTACTTTCATCTTTTTGGTAATGACAACAAGATAATTACCTAAGGGAAAAAAAGAAAAGGCCAAATGTTTAAAAGAAAATACAGAATGGAGCTGGGGCCTAAGGCCAGTGATAGAGCCTACAGCTAGCTCAGCATGAGTGAGACCTTGGGTCTGAGTCCTAGCATATCACAAAAACAACAGACAGAAAACACAAATTAACAGCCCTTAGATGTAAACTTTACAGCCTGGAAAAATAAAACTTCATTGAGCGCCTCCAATAAAAGGCCCATTTTTTAAAGCATTCTTAAAACTTGTGAATAGAAAGAGTAATATACATTTAGGAAAAAAATCCTATTAAAAGGACAATCAATATTTTTTTCAAGAAGATAAAAGCAAACCTTTTGACAGCCAAACAATTGAGCTTAACTGGTAGAGTAGAGAGAAAATATTTTTTCTCTCCTGTCACGCTCAAGGCACACAGGTTGCTGCTTATCGTTGTTTTCCAAGTTTGTACCTTGAAACACCAGAATTCTCTACACCATTCCCTTCTCCTCGTAACTCTAAATGATGCACACGTGTGCTGGGGCAGAACACCTACCTAGATACTGTGAACCTCCAAAGGAGCAGCAGTTAGACATCAGCATCACAACAGCCCATGCACACTACACCAATCTTTACCCTGATCATTAAACACAGTTCCCACACGCTTCCTTGTGTGAGAAAGAAAACAGAAGCTGGAGTCGTGCACATGGTAGGCAAGCACTACCACCAACCTATAATCCCAGCTCTCATATTAATTTTTATGATCTATGGGTTCCATGTTCTACCTCCAACTGCCCTGTCCAGAGGTTTTACTATATATAAATCTTTCCTAGAAGTTGTCATACTGTGCTACAGTATTTTATTACTTATATACCTCCATCATTAGATTGTGAACTACAAAAAGAAAAGGAGCATTTGAAATCTTCTGTAACCAGCACCTAACATTGTGACTGAAATTTAAAAAAAAAAAAACTTTTTAAAAGTTCAGTAAAATGAAATTCAAATGGAAATGCACCTTATTGAGCATGCCTATAATCCTAGCACTTGGGAGGCAGAGGTAGGACAGTGAGTTGGAGGCCAGCCTTGAATATAGAGTGAGTTCAAACCCAGCTATAGCTATAGATTAAGACCATGTCTCAAACAAATACCTTCTTAATAACGCATACCAAATATTACTGTGTAAAACATATGCTGTGCTGTCATTTCAGTATAAGGCTGAAGTGTTGGCATACTCTTATAAATCAATGCATTATAATTTTTTAAATGGGCCAGGCATGGTGGTACATGCTTTTGCTTCCAGCACTTGCAGGGCAGAGGTAGGAAGATCTCTGAGTTCCAGATCAGCATGATCTATATAGCAACTTCCAGAATAGCCACAACTATATAGAGAAACCCTGTCTCAAACAAACAAACTAACAAACAAACATTAATGTTCT
This sequence comes from Apodemus sylvaticus, assembly GCF_947179515.1. Classification (NCBI taxonomy): domain Eukaryota; kingdom Metazoa; phylum Chordata; class Mammalia; order Rodentia; family Muridae; genus Apodemus; species Apodemus sylvaticus. Next base: position 680,991 of record NC_067478.1, read on the forward strand.
CAGAATTTATAAAAATTTATGAGCTTTCAACTGTAGAATAAAATCAAACATGAAACCTTTCTTTAAAAAGAATGCTACTATATAAATTTAACTCTTTAGAGAATATTATTTTTTAAAAACTAAGGACAAATACTTAACCTAGAGATTTAGCTAAAGAATGACAGGAAGAAGACTTTTTCATTATCTAATGTTATTCATTTACTCTCTTTGCTCATCAGGGTTTATTTTCTCTTACCTGCCACCAGATGGATTGTGCCCATTATCCCAAATATTGGTCTTGTAACAGCAGAAGGGGGAACATCTTTTTTGACTTAAAAAAAAGAATAGAAAAGCTCACCAACAAAATAGAAATCTAGTTAAGCAACTTCAAGTAAATCAATTTAAACAATTCTAAAAACAAAACTAGCATTTTTTCATTAATATCTGACCTCCATTTTTTTAAGAACATAAAATAAAGAAGTATTAAAAGAAGATGGTATCAAAAACAACATACTTGAATTTCCTCATCAAGCTGTAGGTAATTTCTAATGTTGCCAGAGACTGAGCATTATCAATCCCTTTAAGAGTAAGTAGAGCCGGGTGGTGGTGGCAGACACCTGCAATCCCAGCACTCTGGGAGGCAGAGGCAGACAAATTTCTGAGTTTGAGGCCAGACGTGAGTTCCAGGACAGCCAGGGCTATACAGAGAAACCCTGTCTCAAAAAAACCAAAAATAATAAAATAAAATAAAACAATAAAATAAAATAGTAAGTAGAAATAAGGACTTGAGACAAGAGTCTCATCCTCACATAGAAGCAGAGCTACCCACCAATGTCTGAGAGTCAAGTGAAGAAAGGAAGCAAGAGCTTCCTCCTCCTGTGTCTAGCAACAGTGTGCACAGGCAGGCACAAAGGGATTTTTTTTCCAATAAATTTTACCTTAGAGAACCCATTTCAGAATTGTTAAAACTTTCAGCCAGCCGGGCAGTGGTGGCACACACCTTTAATCCCAGCAATTAAGAGGCAGAAGCAGGAGGACTTCTGAGTTTGAGGCCAGGCTGGTCTACAGAGTGAGTTCCAGGACAGCCAGGGCTACACTGAGAAACCTTGTCTCGGGAAAAACCAAACAACAACAACAACAACAACAACAACAAACCCACCCCCCCAAAAAAAAAACAAAAAAAAGAAACAAAAAAAAACCAACTTTCAGCCAATAAGTTTCACAGAACATATTTTGTAGTAATTTTGTTTAGAAAATAATGCCTAAAGGCAGGTGGGAAAATTCCATCTCAAAAAAATTTTAGCTGACTCAAATTAAAAAACAACTATCAATTTCTCATGCACTCATGTAAGAATAGAACTATGAGGGACAGTGAAAGAAAGTAGTCACTCTCTAACACAAAGTTCTCCAAAGTATGTTGCTGAAAAACTTTATTTTATTAAGCTTTTTTTTTCCCCAATTTTTTTTCAACTTATTATCAATCAGAATCTCACTACTGTAAACACAAGTCCTGGTCCTTTTTTAAAAAAAAATATTTATTTTATGTATGTATATGAGTACACTGTAGTTGTACAGATGGTTGTGAGCTATCATGTGGTTGCTGGGATTTGAACTCAGGACCTCTATTCGCTCTGGTCCAAAGATTTATTTATTGTTATATGTAAGTACACTGTAGCTGTCCTCAGACACACCAGAAGAGGGCATCAGATCTCATTACAGATGGTTATGAGCCACCATGTGGTTGCTAGGAATTGAACTCAGGACCTTCGGAAGAACAGTCAGTGCTCTTAACCACTGAGCCATCTCTCCAGCCCAGTCCTGGTCCTTAAATTCAGTGATAGCAGTAATTCTCTTATTTTAAATAACTAATTCTAAATAAAGTACTAAAAATGGTCAGGATTTATTTATGTTTGTGCTCAATAACTCAACTGATTTAACAGTGATATTCTATAATTACCCAGTATGAAAACTATGAATGAGTTATACGTCAAGTTCATGAAAAGCCTAGGTCACATAGCAGGATTGTACCCACGGACGAAGAAAAAGAGAAGAAGAAGAGTGCTGAGCAATGAAGAGCTCAAGAGGATATCTTGTTCTGAATATGCTGAGATCATTTGGCAAACTACTGGTAAGGTGGTAAGAGTTACCGACCACAGCAAAGTACCAATAAAACTGTGGCAATTCTCAGGATATATGTTAGTTTACCATGGAAGAAAAACCATCTATTTTCTATGGCCACAGTCTGCATGGCTATTGGTAAAGAGAAACTTGGCTGAGAAACAGCCAGTGAATTAGCCCCTCACCATCACTGACTCTGCATCAAGGTTATTTCCCTCCATCAAGAACTGTTAGTACTACTATAACGTTACATCAAATCTGTCTTGACCATAACAAGACAGATACTAAAATGGAGTTGTAATCTCAACGTACAAGTAAAGTCACTGTTAGTACAAAAATAACTGACAGTACACTTTACTAAAACACTGACAAAGCAGGAGCTCATATTGCTAGTGAGTAAAGGAGTAATAGTGCTGAGTGGTACAATATATCTCTGGAAGTATATTAAGAAGAGGGAAAATTAATCAGCTACCTACAAGAGAAACTATTAAGCAAGAAACAGACAGAACATGTTGATTATCAACCTAAAACAGAGCTCTAATGGCGTTTGTCAAAGAAAAACTAAGGTGCTTATAGAAATAACCAGATACCCATACATATGGTAAGTTTATTTATATTTTTCTTACACTTTATTAATCTATTGAAAATATTTTTATATTTTACTTTACCCGTTGAAACATTATTACTAAATACATACTCTGGCTATTCAAATCTTTTGAGATAGGGTCTCTGTTGGAGTAATGTTTTCCGTACACTGTGTAAAGATTATCCCTGTATTATTCAAATGCTGATTTCTGAATTGGCAGAGATCTGATTACAGCCAGATTTGGTATTGTTAAGCATCTCCTGCCTTAGCAACTTCCAATTTCCATGCCCAGAGAAGTGAAAGGGTCTCAAATGGTGAGATGGAGCCTGGGAGTCACCATCAGGATGCAGAAGAAGGAGATGCCAGGCCAACACTGTTGGGTTAAAATGGCTCAGAATCGGCTCAGTTATAGCACCAGAAGCTGATTAATAAAGGTCTCCATGTCATTATTCAAAACAGTCTCAATAGGTAACCCTGGCTGGCCTAGAATTTATTATGTAGACCAGGAGGACCTTGAATGCACAGAGATCAGCCTGCCTTGCCTCACAAGTGCTAGTATTAAAAGAGTGGACCTTCAGTCAGGTTGTAGTGGTGCACACCTTTAATCCTAGTACTCAGGAGGCAGAGGAGGTTCTTTGTGAGTTCAAGGCCAGCCTAGTGTATAGAGCAAGTTCCAAAACAAGTGGCTCAGTGGTTAAGAGCACAGACTACTCTTCCAGAAGTCTGAGTTCAATTCCCAGCAACCACATGGTGACTCACAACCATCTGTAATGGGATCCGATGCCCTCTTCTGGTGTGTCTGAAGATAGCTACAGTATATTCTATTAAATAAGATAAATAAATCTTAAAAAAAGAAAGAAAGAAACATAACTGCCTAGAAGTGAACTGGAAATGTTAAATCAATAAAATACAACATTCTAATGTGAGTATACTTGCACTAAACCAATGAAATATGAAATTCTAATATGGTATTACTTAGTGTTTAATAAATGAAATAAGAGTTTCTAATATGCTATTATCTGGCACATTGTTATCAAAACTAGCTTTAATATCTTCATAACTCAGATTGTTCCACAAATATAACTGAGCAAAAATATTTTTCACACCCAAGAGAAGCATACAATAAAATTAGATTAAAAAATAAACATTGCTTGCAATACTTACAAGTTTTAGTTATCAAACTTCTCAAAACAAAACCAAAAGCAGCTGTAAAAGCTCCTGACACAGCAAAAACATCTCCACACTCACTCAAATGTTTGCTCTAGAAATGAGTTTATATATTGAAATCAAACCTATCATAATACAAATAAAAAGGAATAATTCTGGCCTAGACATGGAGACATGTACCTCCAGTCTCAGCACGTGGGAGGTAGATGCAGGGGATCCAGAGTTCTGGGTCAGCCTAAGCTACATAATGATCTTAGGACAGCCTGGACTATATAGCAAAATCCTTTCTCAAAAAACACCTCCCCCTAAAATTAACTGAGGCTGCAAGAACTAAGAGTTCTAATAAGACACTCAAAGAGTGTCATACTGATGCACTACTGACAGTCTTAATCACCACGATCTCAGCACTATATCTTTCTGGAATGCTCTGAAACTAGCTAGACATACCTGCAAGGGTGACCTCTGTAGATACTCGGTCAATGATGAGTACATCATCTGCCCCATCATCACAAGCTTCCACATAAAACTTTTCAGGTGTAATATGCCTAAAAAAAAAAATGGCAGACATAAATAAGTCAAATAAAATCAAGACAAAAAACTATTACAACAGGGTTTTAGTGTAGCATAATTTCCTACATCTAAATAGGTGGTTCTCCTAAGTTCATTAGCCTTATGAATTTACACAGTAAATAAGATGTTAATAAGCTCATTACATGGTAAATAAGATGTTATTAAGCTCATTACATGGCAAATAAGATGTTATGTAAAGGATTAGGGATAGAGTTCAGCAAACGAGTACTTGCCTTGTCTGCACAAGGCCCTGCCAAACAATTCAGCACAGTTAAGGACTAATTCAAGAATATGAAGAATTAACAAACAGGAGGTAAAAAGGTGAGCAGACATTGCAGATGACGTAAACCTTAACTGGAGAAGTGAGGCTGCTGCCATGCAGGCAGAGTTCAAGAGTCCTCAGACACTCACACACACACACGCCCAAAAGCCCCTAATTTTTACTGCTGATTTACCAGACCCCAAAGCTGTGTGTGACAGAAATCTCAGGCCTACCCTTTTCTTCCTACTTAGCTTTTCTACTCCCATGATTCTGCCTCATTTTTTCTGAAAAGTCTTACACAAATCCACATCGCCATCACTGACATCATTTCCTACTTACCTAGAATGTTATCTGGTATTATAAAAATGTGTCCTTTAGCAGAATTTTTATGCTTAACTGCTTCTGACTGAGTTTTCTGAGAAATAGCCAATCATTGACTACTCAAATATAGCTAACATTCATTTATCATTTAATAGTAACTAAATTGTTACTATTAGAATAGATGAATAGAATATATTTCTTCATTTTAACGAGCATGTTAACAGAATGAAAATTAATATCAAGCAAAATATTATACAACAAAGGTAAATCTGTTTCAAATTATAATATTCAGGAGTTCACTTCCTTTTATTACCATATATATTCCATTAAACAGACATACGGCATTTCTTCATCCCTTGTTGACAGGTATTTGAGCTGGTTTTTTGGCTTCAGAGTTATATTAGTAATGAAGACCCTATGAACAACTGTTGAGGTTTGGTCTGTTGCTATGCATTATAATGCTAAATTTTTTATTCCAAGGTCTAGTTGCCTCAAGAATGAGGGAATTCTCACATACGCCAGCTTTTGTTATACAAACCTTGCTCCTTAATTTAAAACTGTTGGTTGAATAAAGATGTCTACAGCCTGGAGCTGGGCAGAATAGTTCAGTCCCCAGGTCTGAGGTCTAAGGCAGAGACCACAGAGAGAGGGAGGAAGAGAAGAAAGGTGCCACAGGGTAGGTAGGTGGATCCTGAGCTCATGGCCCTGAGGGCTGGCCTGCTGGAACAGGAGCAGCCCAGGCAGAACATGGCAAGTGATATCTGGGAATTATTGACAGGGAAGTAGACAGAATAGCACAGAGTGCTGATTATCTGCCCAGCTCTGGGGCTTTAAGGCTTATTATAAGTATAAAGGTTCTGTGTCTTTTATTTGGAAACTAAATGATCTAAGGTAGGGAAGAAACCTCCAAATAATATTTTCCACAACAATTAATCTTGCACAAACATTCATGAATGTACTTCTACCTACTGAGTAACTACCCAGAGTACTAGAGTCATGTCCCACCAGGACAGTACTTGTGTGTTTAACTTGTGCTGAGGAGGGAAAAAATGGGAAATTGTGTACACAAGAAAATGTTGTGGGGTAGAGGATGTGTTCTGTATCTTAATACCAGTAGTGGTGATAGTATAAAAATCTCCATGTTTTCCAAACTGTATATTTTAAATATGTGCCATTGGCCATGTGAACTAAATGTCAATATTCAATAAATATTTATAATAAAAAGAAATACGACAAAAAGAAAATGTAAGTCCTGAAGCAAAACAAAGGACATCCTGACTATTTCATCATAGGAAATAATCTGAGTTCTGGTTTCTATTGCTCTGATGAAATAACCAGGACCAAAAACAACTTGAAGAAAGAATTTATTTCATTTTACAGCTTGTAGTCCATTGTACATGGAAGTCAAGGCAGGAACTCAAACAAGGCAGGAACTCAAACCCGGCAGGAACCTAGAGGTAGATGCTGATACAGAGGCCATGCAGGCATCTTCCTTCCTACCTTGCCCAGCCTAGTTTCTTACAGCACTCAGGACCACCAACCCAGAGGTGGCACCACATACAAGGGGACAGGCCTTCCCACATCAATTACTAATTAAGAAAATGCACTACAGACTTGATGACAGGCCAAACTCAGGGAAGCATTTTCTTAATTGAAAGTTCCTCTCTCCAAGTCACTCTAGCTTGTGCTGAATTGACATAAAACTAGCCAGCACAAGTAGTTACCTTTAACTAGGTCCGAGACAATGGTCTTCCAGAGCGAGGGGAAGGTGGCAGATGCCTGTGATTCTAACACATGGAGGCTGAGGCAAGAATATCACTGCATTCAAGCCCAGCCTGAGCCTCACAGTAAGATCCTGCTTGCCTCCCTCAACTTGAGCTCCCATCTGCAGAAAGTATTTTATGTGTATATAAGCTATATATATTCCAGTGTAACATTTACTGAGTAATGTTCATTTAAAAATTACATGTTAAGCATTATACCAGCTTGGGGACTCGAAGACAGGTAATAAAACATATAACACAAAAGAAATTTTGAGTAAACCTGAAAAATAGATGTCTCTATAAAGTTTTTTGAAAAACATGTTCTCTCTAAACAACGACAGCATTTTGAAAAACCTCATGATTTAGAGTCCATCCATGCCAGAAGTCTTTCAAGCTTTTAAACACATATGCTATGGAACAAAAGTCTTACTGCATTCTCTGAGGCATAAGCAAACTTATAACTTGAAAGAAAACTTAGAACTTGAAAAGGCCATGTGAAATGCTTTCATGTGTGGTCAGTGCTATCACTGAACATCTCGTCTCTCACTCTGAGTGTCCTATGATACTCCACAAATTTTTTCTTATAAGGTTCACATCAATTAACGATGAAGCTCTCCTCACCTGACTTTTTTTTTTTAAAGATGTATTTAATTATTATATATAAGTACACTGAAGCTGTCTTTAGACACACCAGAAGAGGGCATCCAATAACATTATAGATGGTTGTGAACCACTATGTGGTTGCTGGGAATTGAACTCGGGACCTCTGGAAGAGCAGTCAGTGCTCTTACCCACTGAGCCATCTCTCCAGCCTTTCACTTGACTTTTAAACAAGCACAGTGAGAGGATATGGCTCATTACCTATGCTGCTTTAGTATGAAGAAAACCAACAATGAACTATTTATTTCAGCCAGTACTAGCAAAGCAACCATCCACAATCAGTCATTCAAAGCAGGCTTGCAGGCTTTATTTCCACAGGAAATCAAAACTTATAAAACTGATCAATGGCATCCGTGCTGGCTAGTTTTATTCAACTTGACATAATCTAGAGTTATCTGAAAAGAGGGAACTTCAATTGAGAAAATGCCTCCATAAGATCTGGCTGCAGGGCTGTAGTGACGGATGGGGGAGGAACTAAGCCCATCAATTCTATAAGAAAGTAGGCTGAGCAAGCCAGGGGAGCAACCGAGGAAGTAGCACTCTTCATGGCCTCTGCATCAGGTCCTGCCTCCTGCTTCCATCCCTGCCTGAGTTCCTGTCCTGACTTCCTCCAATGATGGATTATGATCTGGAAGTGTAAGCCAAATGGTTTTGGTCCTAATGATTTAACACAGCCAGCAGGCATCAGTGCTCCAGCCTCTGAATCACCTCTTGCCTCCAGCTTCCTATACTACTTGAGTTACTGCCCTCACCGCTTTTAAAGATGAACTGCTTTATGAAACTGTGAATGAAATAAATCCCTTCCTCCCCAAATTGCTTTTGCTTACAGTGTTTCATCACAGCAATGACCTAAGATAGCACAATCAAAAGACTTCAACAATGCTGGAGATCATTACTGTAGAAGTAGTTATCCTGAAAAGGCTTGGAGATGAGCAACAACAATGACAACAACAAAATACAGATGGTCTTTGCTAGTTACTAGCTTCCCAGGGCTGGCTCAGTTATGAATATATACTTAGTGCCGGGCTTATCTGAAAAGTCCCCTGATCGCAGAGCTTACTTTCTAGTGGAAAGTGAACACTACACAGGGAAGTAATTCAATCATTTTAGACAGGGGAAAATACTGTCAAGAAAATAATGGTAGGTTGGTGAATCTGGTGATACAGGATACCAATCTTGTTTACAGATTAAATGAAACAATGTGTAAAAGCTGCTAGGCACAAGGAAAAGGCTTCTGTACTCTTAATTAAGCCTGGGGTGACAATGCTCACATCTACCTCACAGAACAGTGAGAGTCACACAAACATTGTTGTGGGTGATAGAAGCTGACATACAGGAATGGTAACTTCTGCTCTGAGATAATCTGCTGTTCAGGCCAAGCTGATCTTGAATTTGTGATCCTCCTGCAGCTAGAGGAGCCTTTTGTCTTTACTATACACCTTTTAAAACTCTTATGTGTAGTTACATTTGTGCCACAGCCTTCATGTATAGGTAAGAGGCTAACTCAAATGTCAGTCCTTGTTCACATCTTGTTGAGGGCAGGGTCTCCTCCACATGCCAGTTAACTGGTCTAGGGGGTCTCCTATCTCTGCCTCCCATTCTATTGAAGAAGCTTTGGGATTACACACATATACTACTCTATGCGACTTTTCATGGGTTATTGGGATCTGAACCCAAGTCTTCACTCTTGTACAACAAACACTTACCCACTGAGCCAATTTAAGCCCCAAAGTAACATCTTTTAACACATGAGGAAAACCTGCACATTTTCCTTATAGGACTCCCAAGACCAAAAAAGTTATTCAATTAATGTTATAAAGAAATACTAAATAGAAGACATTGATTTTTTTACACACAGAAAATACCTAAACAATTAAATTTTGATAGAGTAATACTGGAATCAAGTTATATCCAATTCAAATATACCATCTGAATATGTAACTAAGACATAAGAACAGTAACAGACTACATAGCTAAGCTTTAATTTATTTATATAACTCCAATTGTGTTTAAATGATTGTATAATTACTCTGATAATGATATTTCTAAAGGAAAAAAATTCCTACACCTGACATTTTAACCCTAGAGTTTAAAAAAAAAAAAGTCTTATTCTCATTTAACAGTAAGCTTAATATTGAAAGGCCCCAAATACTGTCTTCCAACTTATCTGGATAGAACTTTTACAAATACAAAGCTATATATTTTTTATAAAAATTCTTAAAATCAGAATATAACAAAGGTACAATTCAAAGTAAGAAACCAGAGTGATTTCTTAAGAGTAAAACCATCTAAAATATCAAGGTTACATAAAACAATGTTCTGATTTATTAAAGACAGATGTTCTAAGCCATTGGTTTTCAACCTTAGTAATGCTGCAACCCTTTAATATAGGTCTTCATGTTGTGGTGACCCCAATCATAAAATTATTTTGTTGCTACTTCATAATTAATTTTCTACTATTATGAACTGTAGTGTAAATATCTGATACACAACACCCCAGGGGGCTCGTGACACACTGGTTGAGAATCACTGTTCTAGACAATTAAGAAATTGTTTGGCTGGTGAGATGGCCCAGCTGTTCAAGCACCTGTCACTAAGCCTGATGCTCCAAGTTTGACCTCTGGGACACACATGGTGAAAGGAGAGAATCACGGTCTGGTTGTTGTCCTCTGGCCTCGATATGCTCATCATGACATGCATTTGCACTCAATCAATCAATAAATGTTAAAAAATTAACTGCTTAAAAATTCTGAAATTGGGGCTGGAGAGATGATGGTTCAGCAGTTAAGAGCACTGGCTGCTCTTCCAAAGGACCCAGGTTCAATTCCCAACATCCACATGGCAGCTTACAGCTGTAACTCCAGTTCCAAGGAATCTGATACTTTCACACAGACATGTTTTTAGGTAAAATACCAATACACATAAAATATAAATAAATAGGTATTTTTTAAAATTCTGATATTTATAAAACTATGAATATAGGAAAAAGTAAAGGGCCTCTAGTTCTAACAATGCAGCACAGAATCAGTTTTTAAAAGACAGCATATGTAGATTATATTCTGCTATTGGGGGGGCAGTCATCTTTACAACTAAAAGTTTAAACAATTAAACCATAGACAAAATGTAATAAATAATAGTCTTACGGAAAAAAAGTAGTTATAAAGTAACTATGGTGGGCAGAACTCTAAAGTTCCCCTAACATTCTTTTTTTTTAAATACTGAAAAAAACTTAACAGTTTATTATAATTTAGTTTATTTTTTAACAATCTAGGAAGTTCGAGGTCATCAGCAGTTCCAGTGCAATTGGGAATTCAGGAATTTCAGTGGAGCTGTTAGTATAGCAGACCTTGTAGGTAAAATACAAGCACACTTTCGATAGCACCTGTGAGGGAATCTGTCTACAATTGACCTTGTTGGTTTCATTCTCCGCAAGCTGACCTGGGCCACTCAACATGGCCTTTATTATTCCGATGTTAATGCATGTTTTCTTTTTACAATAAATTCATGACCATCAGAAGATATGAACTTTACATACACAGCATCTGGGCCTTCAAAGCCACTGTAGATTTTCTCCTCTCCATCTATTATGTTCTTATAAAATACTATTTGATCCCAGAGGAACTTTAGTAGTTTCCTAACAAGGCCGAGACTCGGTCTGCTAGTAACTTGCATCTGAAGGAAGTGTCTCCCTTAACATTATTTCCTATTATGTAGGCACTGTTCTAAAGATGGAATTAAGGTTACTCAATTACCCTAAAAGGAGGAACTAAGTCTCAGATGGTAAGAGTAGACCCAATATGATCGTGTCAGCTCTAAACGTAGAAGGCAAGAAAAGCCAGTTGGAAAGTGGCAGAAGGGGAGAGAGTCCTATCCTGTGAAGGGCTTAACCAACAACTGATGGCCCCTAAAGTACAGGAGTTAGGGTACAAGGACAAGAGAGGAGCCATTAAAACTAAGACTGATCTCAGGCTGATAGCCTAAAGAAATGTTGACACTGGCTTCTCTACCACAAGTAACCAGACTTAGTCAACAATGTGAATGAGCCTGGAAATTAATTCTTCCATCAGCCTGTTGATATCTTAGCTGTTAGATAATATATGCTATGTTTGCTTTCTATGACTGGAATAAAACAACATGACCAAAAGCAACTTAAGGAAGAAAAGATTTCTCCAGTTTATAAGTTACAGTCCATCATCAAAGGAAGCCAAGACAGGAGGAGCCTGAAGGCAGAAACTGACACACTGCTATGCTGGAAAGCTGCTTTCGGCTTGCTCAGCCTGCTTTCTTACTCTGAACCACCTGCCCAGAGGTGGCACAGACCACAGTGGGTTGGGTATCCCATATCAATCATTAATCAAAATAATGCCCCACAGACTTACTTAACAAAACGTTCTCGTGGAAGCATTTTCTCAACTGAATTTCCACTTTCCCAATGACTCTAGCTTGTATAAGTTGACAAAAAGCAAACTAACCAAGATATCTGTATTGTTTTAAACCTCGAAGTTTATAATTTGGTAAGGCAGCAATGAAGAGCACCATGATATATTTTTTTTTCCTAAAGAACCCAGTTAACATTCACGCTCTCCTTACACCTTGGCTAAATGTGCCCACAAGTAGACAAGTAGACAAATGAGACACTACAGATATGCTAAACATTGTTAGAGCACAATCTCTTTAACTCACTGTAAATGATAAATCCTTTAAGTTTTTTTTTCCCTAAGCACATCTTCCTGTAAACAAGTAAAGATGCTGGGGAAAGGAGGTAATCTGACTTTCTAATTGCCAGCTGCAGTGACTCTCACTGGCTGTCTTGAGGACAAAGAATCAAAAACCAAACCAACCAACCAACCAACCAACCAACCAACCAACAACAAAAACAAAACAAAAAACTGCTAAGCCAGTTAATCAGCCACCAGAAAAACCCTTATAGCAGCACTGACCATTTTGAAAACTCCCTGGACATTTTAGGGATGCTACATCAGGCCTACTACAACTTCCTGCTCTGGCTACTGAGAGTGCAGTCCTAGCCAAGCTGGTTTCAAAAGACCTGCAGGGGGTTTTTCCTGTACCACTTCCATCCAGAGTGGAGGGGGACACATCTATAATTACCAGCAGAGAGCTACTGCTGAGATCCACGTAAAGTAGACAGTGGCAGACAGATGCGGACAGAGACCATTTATATAAAGGTCTGCTGTGGTTGGCAAAAATGCTCCTTCTTGGGCTCACGTGGTGAAATATATAAGAAACACCCCACCTGCCATGCTGCCTCTTACCAACATTAAGCTCCCCCCAAGTTTGCAAGTGGCATTTCCCTGTCATTAGTAATACAACAATGATTATTCAATATATAATCTCAGAGATCAAACTATAGATACTGCCCTACCACTATTATGATAATATCACTAAAAGTATTCTCTATTTCATATTTATAAACAAAACACATGTTTAGGGTTTTGGACACAAAATCTACCTGGTTTAAATCAAGTAAGGTTGAGCCTAGTATGGTGGCACATGCCTTTAATTCCAGCACTCAGAAGGCAGAGGCAGGAAGATCTCTATGAGTTTGAGGACAACCTGATCTACATAGTGAGTTCCAGACCAGCCAGGCTACACAGTGAGACCCTGCCTGATTGATTGATTGATTGATTGATTGATTGATAGATAATTTTTAAAAAAATTAATATTGAAAACTTTCAACCAATTTGTATGGAAGAAAGCCTAGATGCAAAAATTGACAGATGGAAAGTGGTCTACTCTTCTGTGTGCGGAGTTGGGAACTCTCAGGGCCATATTTTCTTATTGGTGTTGGACTTTAATCAGGTGAAATGTATCAATAAAAGTCTGCTTAATTAAAAACACTATTCTAGGCTTGGACTGAAAACAATGATGTCAGCACATGTTCCCAAGGGCAGGAGCTATGACTTGGAACCCTGGTAGTCACAAAAGCAGCGTCATTTGCTTTCCTGTCTTCCTTCCTGCTGTTCATTTCCTACCACTCATTAACTGGCCTTAACCCTGATCTGAAAGATAGTTGCCTTATATAGTTAATTTTGTCCTATAAAGTTTTTATATTCAGTAGACTTCATTTAAAAAGCTGATGAGATTTTTAAAAAATCAAGTACTTATAGTCAAAAATAATTAACTAAACATTCTGTGATGTAATTTTTACTGATGTGCATGTTTTTACTGTTGTTTTATTTTAAACCTTCACCTGTGGCCACTCTGCAGACAAAGGCCCTGGCCTTAATCTGTCTGCCTTGGTTTTTCTCATAGGAGAAAGTGAAAGTTGAATCCTTCTGTGGGGGGAGGGTGGCGGTGAATGTTTAGTCAGCAAACATCTGCATTATTTTCTTTTATGAGGTCTTTATTGAATGTTTTTATTGGCTTAGTGACAAAGTAAACTATTTTAAATATTTTCTTTTATTCTAGCCCAGAAAATCTTACAAGTAATATAACAATGACCATTTAATATACTCAGAAGTCAAACTGTGAATTAAGACAGACTTCTAGGTCATTCTGCACAAAGCTAAACAGTGGACTTCATATCTCAGGCAAGTCTACTTTTTTTTTCTCCTTTCTTTTCTCTTCCCTTGCCTTTCTCTAATTATCTCCTCCCTTAGTATCATCTCTGATGAGAAATTTTATGTTCTCAAATGAGAAATTTGGTTTATGGGATATATGGGGAGGGGGAATCCGGGAAAGGGGAAATCATTTGGAATGTAAACAAAGAATATAGAAAATAAAAATATATAAAAAAAAAGTACCACCAAAGCCAAGTTCTGCCAGGAATTTTTTCCAAAATTAACCTATCATCAGGTTATAATGCACTCTCAACTAGCAAATACACACAATTATTAGGCTTCACAGAAACTAAGATAAAGAATCTATCAGGTCTAATTCCAGCACTTTGGAGGCAAAGGCAGGTGGATTTCTGAGTTCGAGGATAGCCAAGACTATCCAGAGAAACCCTGTCTTGAAAACAAACAAACAACAACAACAACAAAAACAAAAGAATCTATCAGGTCTGTTGCACACATGTATTTTAAGCTAGCTAGCTACTATGTGACCTAACACAAGACTGTAAACTCAACTTACAGAGATATTTTTGCAATAATTAAAAAAAAAAAAAACACCATGATTGCAAAGTCCAAGTAAGAAATGTTGCAATGTCAAAAATTTTCATCATCAAAAATTGATGAAAAAATTCCTAATTGCCAAAAAAATACCTTTATTGATCTTGTTAAATTTAAAGACAAGTGGTATCACAGTCTTAAGTATCAAGGTCATTATCATTTTCTTCCATTGTGATTTTCTGAAAATATATCTACATCCTGTGCAACATACACATCCTACTTCAGGCCACAACTGACCTCTTCAAAATCCTGTCAAATCACAAGGAGGGTATAAGCAGCGTTTCGTTACTGCCCAACTTGCTGTCCCTGCAGTACATACACTAAGTTGCACTTTCTGTTCCATGGCTTAAAAGAACAATGTGCAAAATTAACCTACTTTATATTTATTACTGCCAGCCAATTTCTCACCCATTAAAATGGTTATTGCCGAGAAGAGAAAAACAGAAAAAGAGTAAGTGTTGGCAAAGATGTCACAAAATTAGAACCTTGGTGATTTCCTTGTGGGACAATAAAATGGTGCAGCCAATGTCAGTCTTTCAAAAATCTAAAATTAGATTGCCATATGACCTAGCAATCCCATGACTATTTTATATTTTATTTTATTATTTATTTTATTATTTTCATTTTATTTTATATATTTTATTATTTTATTTTATTTTATCTTTATGGCAGGGTCTCACTATAGAGAGAGTTCTGGCTTCCTGGAACTTGCTATGTAGACCAAGCTTGCTTCTAATTCATAAAGATATGTCTGCCTCTGCCTCACCAGTTTTGGGTTAAAGGCATGGCCACCAATCTGGACAGCCATTCTACTTTTGTGTATGTGTTAAAAATAACTAAAAGAAGTCAGGCAGTGGTGGCACACACTTTTAATCCCAGCACTCAAGAGGCAGAAGCAGAAGCAAGAGGATTTCAGAGTTTGAGGCCAGCCTGGTCTCACTGTGAATTACAGGACAGCCAAGGATACACAGAGACACCCTATCTTGAAAAAAACAAAATAAGCTGGGTGGTGGTGGCGCACACCTGTAATCCCAGCACTCTGGGAGGCAGAGGCCGGTGGATTTCTGAGTTCGAGGCCAGCCTGGTCTACAGAGTGAGCTCCAGGACAGCCAGGGCTATACAGAGAAATCCTGACTCCAAAAAAAACAAAAAAAGAAAGGAAGGAAGGAAGGAAGGAAGGAAGGAAGGAAGGAAGGAAGGAAGGAAGGAAGGAAGGAAGGAAGGAAGGAAGAAAAGAAAAACAAAACAAAATAAATGAAGGGAGGGACGGACAGATGGACGGACGGAGGGACGGACAGACCCAAACAAGATTATTTGCTATACCCACATTTAAAACAGCTTCAATCAAAATAGCCAAAAATATGGAACCAACTGAAATGCCCATTATTGGAAAAAGAAAATGTGGTGTATTGCAGTCACACACTGCATAACATTTTTGTTTAATTCATTTGGTGTTAGTGTTTTGAGAGAGTCTCATGATGGTTAGGATTACAGAGCATGTGCCACTCTGGTCAGCAATGGATTACAATAGCAGACACCCTATGGGCTAAGTGTGTGATGGGCTACGCCATTTGGTCTGGTAGAAGCACATTCTGATATTCACAGCATGATGAAACTTGTCTAAAGATGCATTTCACAGAATGTGTTCCCACTGCAGTGCAATATAAGACTACCTACCATGAATGGTATGTCAGTCAGTCTTCAAAAAAAAAAAAAATTCTGACACATGCTACAAGATGGTTGAACTTTGAAGCTTTATAGGACTGAAACAAACCAGTCACAAAAGGAAAAATACTGGGTCCACTTAAATGAGGCACCTGGAATGACAAGTTAAATCCACAGGAACAGAGGAATGGTGGTTGCCAGGGTGGGCAGGAATGGAGGAAGAGAGAGTCATTTAAGGAGCACAGAACTGCTGTAGTTTTGCAAGAACTGAATACATATAGTTAAGATGGTACATTTTTTAAAGTACATTACCACAGTTAAAAAAATACTATTTATAGAGGATGAGCACTGGGAAGGGCTGTGATTAGGATGGAAAGTGAATGAATGAATGAATGAATGAATGAATAAGTAAATAAATGGAAAAACTACTATTTACATAGAAATATGACTGTTGTACCATAAAACTATAGCAACACACTTCCTCAGAAACCTTAAAAAAATTAAGGCCTTAAAATGTTTAACCTATCACTGGTTGGAAAGACAGATAATATTTTACTAAGTTTGATTAGGGAAAAGAACTTAGATATAAAGAAGGGTCCTCTGGCCCCAGTATACTCTATGCTGAAGGTGTTTACTCAACCTCCCTTTGGGTTCCATCGGTATCATCTTGGTCTCTTATTGAGTGCCTCTCCTTACTGCACAGGTTCACCAGAAGCGCAATACAACCCCCAAACCAGCCAGTGTCTATAGAAAGCTAATTCATTTCAATTCTACCATCTTCAAAACTTCCTTATCTATTACCTATATACCTCAAAACCCACTAACAATCAAACTCCTCCAAACCAGATCTTAACTCTTCGTTTGTTTGTTTGTTTTTATTTGCTTGGTTTTTTTCAAGACAGGGTTTATCTGGGTAGCCCTGGCTGTCTTGGAACTCACTATAGACCAAGCTGGCCTCAAAACTCAGAGACCTGCCTGACTTTGCCTCCCCAGTGCTGGGATTAAAAGCGTGTGTCACCAACACTCAGCTCAGATCCTAACTCTTCAAAACCCTGTATAGTCAGTGTAGCAGTCCATCCAGTAATCCTAGCATCTGTGAGAGAGAGGAGGAAGGATCAGGAGTTCAAGTCATCCTCAGGTTCAAGGCTGGCCTGGCTCCAGGAAACCCTTCCTCAATAGAACTCTTTATTATGAACTTCCATCCAACTAATGCCCCCTGGACACAACTCCCTGTCATCTGTGCCTTATTTCATGAAGAAAACCTTCCCTCCATGCAAGGCTGTCTGAATAAGCTGAGTGTGCACTGTACACGACATGCTGGACACATGCTCAGTGCAGTCTGGGAAAGTCTCGCATTTCCCCTAACTGTATGGCTATGAGAGTGTTTAAGGAAGGCAAGTTCCTGACGAAACAGTATTTTTCTTTTTCCCTAAAGTTATAGATACTTCTTTTTAAAAGATTTTTGCTTTAGTATGAGTGTATATGTGAGTGAATGAAGGTGCCTGTGTGTGTGGAGAGAGAGAGAGAGAGAGAGAGAGAGAGAGAGAGAGAGAGAGAGAGAGAGAGAGAACACAGGTGGGTAAAGGGTGAATAAGTGAATGAATGAGCCTGTAGTGTCCAGAAGGCAGCGTTGGATCATGGAACTGGAGATAAAGGCAGTTGTTTGCTACTCGATGTGGGAGATGGGAAATGAATGCGGATCCTCTGGGAAAGCAGCAAGTGCTCTAAGAACTGAGCCATCTCTCCAGCTCAGGAAAGAGGGGTTTTCTTTTTTGTTTTGTTTTATTGTTTTCAGAAGTAAACTGCTACCTGATTCAGTATCTAATAAACGTGTTCAGCATGTGCCCTACATGTGGCTGAGGATAGCTATGAATGCACCCGATACACAATCACAAACTTACCTACAACATTTTTGTAGTTTTTTGTTTGTTTGTTTGGTGCTCTTTTTTTTTTTTTTTTTTTTTTTTTGTGCAACTTGACAGCAGGGTTCTCAAGTGTGAACTTTGTAGACAATAAAGACATTTTACAATGTCAAAAAGCTAGATACACCTAAAAGTATTCTTTGCCGTACATTTTGTTTTGGCTGACCTTTAAGGAGGGGGAAAGGTGGTGCATTTTTCCTATAATGCATTTTTCTGTGCCTAACTTTATTCATGCTTATGCAAGTAGCCTAAAAAAGCCAGGCATGTTGACCAATATCTATACTCCTAGCACTTGGAAATCTAAGCCAGTCTGGGTAGTATTACTGTCTTTTAAAATAACAAAACAACCTAAATTCTGTTTTCTATATGAAAAACCCATGTGTCAACTATGTTCTCTTACAAGTAACGCAACTTTACACCTGGCTGTCCTCAGACTAAGGAGAAAGCAATCTGATAAGAGACGACAAGGCCGTCTGAATAATGCAGTGTAATGGAAAGATCACTAGACTATTGGCCAACTGTGTTTCAAGGTTGACTCTGCTATGCTTAATGTGTGACTTATGTGACCAGGACACCATGTGACACTCTTCAATGAGGGCAGACTATAAATCAACCTGTGACTTCACGGAAGCACTGACAGTAATGTACATGGAAGCACTTCACCCCTAGCTGCTTCGAAACAACACATGCCAAATTACTCCAGACTCTGTTCTTCTTGAGCAGTTCTACATTGAAAAATTTATTTACTCTGGAGATTTATGGAGTAGATGCTCATCAGAGGTTTATGCTAAGTATTGAAGATTAGAGAGAAATCAATATTAAGCTATTGATCACATTTTAGATACATTCAAGCAAAGCATATGTAACTATCATATCTCTGGTTCTGGTGCAAACAGTATTCTGGATTGGTCATTCTAGCGTTCAGTCCTCTTGTCTAAGAGAGAGTAAACAGAAGGGGTAAACTGTATGGATATTTGGTGCCCAAGCAGTGTGACAATAAATCCTCACTTTTTGGCTTCAAAAACCATAAGGGAGTCAATGAAGGAAAACAAGGTTCTCAGAGAAGGTGTCCATGAGGTGCTCTGAGTATCTGCAAACCTTATAAAGTATAAACACTCATTTTCAAAATAAAACAATTATTCACAGAAGCTCAGTAACCTGCCCAGGACACAAAGCTAGTAGAAAGTTTAAGAAGTCTGTTCTGACTAAACTACCTGAGACCTCTCTTCTTTACTCCAGATATGACCATCATGTAGACAAGAGAGGCAGAGAAAGCCCTCTAGCAGAAAGATAAAATACAAACCCAAGATTGAAGTTAGAAGAGGAGCCGCAACATTTAGCATGGCTCGCAGGTAGTCAAGTTACAAAATTATAAAAAACTTAGAATTCAGGTGGTTAAAAATATGGGCTTGAACCTGTAGTCAATAAGTAGAAGTGGGACTGTAACTGAGAACTGGAGTACATCTAAAAGGTAAGATTCAACAAGGCAGAGATGAGTTGAAGAAAGTACATGTATGACATAGTGCAAGGAGTTATCATTTAATATCCAAGCACTTAAACACTTTGGGAAGGTATATACCAATACATCTACAATAAAGAAACTTTCTTTTCTTTTCTTTTCTTTCTGTGAGACAGTACCCATGGCTTTCTTGAAACTCACTCAAGCCCAGGCTGCCTGAGACCCACTGCCTCTGCCTCCTGGGTGCTAGTTTAGATTAAAGGCAAGCGCCACCATCACCCGGCAAAGTAACTTCCCCTATGGCTCTTTTTAGGCACTTTTAAAAGTCCCACTATTCCTAGATAGTTCAGCAACTAATTCAGCCTACAAGTACCTCTAAAACAGAATATTCTTTGCCCATGGGTTATATTTAAAAGTTTAAATAGGATGGCCAAAAAAAAAAAAAAAAAAAAGTGGGGTGTGTGTGTGAAAACAGATTCTAACTCACAAACTCCTTGCTAAAGAAAAACTTACAATCAAGTTCTATCTTCACATTTATAGAAACATCCAAACCCTAAAGACCAATAGGAATATAATCCCAGACTCAGTTTCCACTTCAGTACAAAACCATCATTCCCACTTCTAAAGGATAATTTCCCTTCCCTTCTTTGTACACATAAAATGGGGTCTGCCTGTACTGAAGTCTGGACTGGAGAGGATGGTAAGGAGGAAGTATGAATACTCAGATTTTCAAAATAAAAAATTAATTATTCACAGAGGTTGAATAACCTGCCCAGGAATCAAAGAGGATGCCTGCCTGTGCCGAGGCTGGACTGCTGAGACTTAGTGCCTGGGTAGCTCAAAAATAATCTTCCTAATTCTCAAGTTATCCATCTCAATTATTCTTCCATGCACGAAAACTCAACAATATCCTGTAATCTAAAGCTGAGCTACTTCAAGGCAAGGCTCCAAATGCCTAAACACACCCGAGACCTAGGTAAGATCATGTTCAGCCCTTCAACAACTATCAGGTGGACAATAACCTAATCTGCCAGTAAAGTACATGTGACTCTGGCCCGACATAGACCAATACACTTTGCTTCAACTATCACCAATAAGGTGATTATTCACTTTACAAAGGAAAACTAAAAGAAATGTGGAGGGAAGGGTGGAGCTGGGTTTTTTAAAAAGAACTGTATCAAGTAGAAGAGGCACAAAGGGTGAACAGAAGAAAAACATGAAAAGTGTTGGGCAGATGGCCTCTCTCCAAATTCTGTACTCCTAACTTTACACTTGCAGTTATTCATAAGGAGCACCCAAACTACATTTGCTTCCCTGCAAAAGAATTGGGATGCCTATGTTTAATTAACAGGATAGTTTAACTTGGCTTTTCAAAAGTTATATTTGCTTCTGCTACTAAAGGCATTCCCAGACTATGGGTCCGTGGTAAATTATTAAAAGTGGTTAGGGCGAAGTTATTTACAAACAAAGAGAGCAGATGTAACAGCAAGAGAAATTATCTCACATCCCCTTTAACCCAGGATGAGCCAAAGAGCTTATAAACGTCTATTTTCTGCACGTCTGAACAACTAGAGGCTGGGTCTCAAAACCTCAAGTAACTGGCTTTGCTAAAAGTCAACACTGCTACGCCAAAACAGAGGCGAACCTGTTAGCTGTCAATGCGGTCTGCTGAAATAAGCACAGTCGACCGGCCCTTCGGACGTCTAACTAAATTATCTCTGCGCCCTAAACAGGACCCATCATTGCAACTCCCAGGCCCAGAAAACCAGAAACCAACAGAAAGGTTTGCTCTGCCGGCGGACTCCAGAGCACTCCCGGAGGTCCAGGCAAAAAGGCCTCTCTTGAAGGCCATGCAGGGAAAGTTGGCTGCAGCCTCTCCCGGGGCTGCGGGCTCCGGCTCGGCTCACCGCGCCAGGCCCAGCGGCGGGCGAGGCTGCGGGACACCGGCCTAAGCTGCAGCCAGGCTGGACGGAGAAAGCCCAGCTCGCGAGCTTGGCCAGGGCCGCACACGCCCGGGCCTCAGCGTCCGCTCGTCCCCCAGCCCTTCCTGTCAGCGGCCGCAGCCCGTGGGACTCACAGCTTCAGATGCTCGTAGGCTGCGGCCGCCATCGTGCACCTTCCTCCTCTTCGTTCCACCCGCAGTGTACCCCGATGCCACCTCGGCTCCGGTACGACCGCTCCCCAGGTGCGGTGGCCAAGGAGCCTCGGCCTGGTCCCACCCCTCCCGGGTCCGCCTCTCGGGCGAGCACGGGAGCCGGCGGCGGACAAACCAGTGAGCCAGCCGGAACCTGAGAGGCACGCCTCCGAGGCGCGGATTGGAGCAGACCAAAGAACGCCGTGACGTCGCCTCTGGGGATTGGCGTAACGCGTTGCGGAGAAAGGCGGAGTCCCGGTAGTTGCGCTGAGTCGCGACATTCAACAAACCCACCAGACTGGAGAGTATAGAAGCAGGAAGCGTATTGAAGCTGTGTAATTGGAGATCACCCATCGTGGAAGAGGCCTCCTCAGCACCGGGCCAGTGGCGCAATGGATAACGCGTCTGACTACGGATCAGAAGATTCTAGGTTCGACTCCTGGCTGGCTCGATATGTGCGAGGTTTTTTCTCTTTCCTCTCTCCATACTTGAGTTGAATGTTGCAAGGCCTGTCTGAAAAGGACCATAGCTAGAGCGTCAAGGTCAAATATCTTACATTTTAGTGTTGCTTTGCGCAAAATAATACCTTCTTAGCTGCGTTTGAAACCCGGAGTTACCTAAAACGGCTTGTAAATTTTCTACCTCCCCTGTTCATAAAATTGCGCAGGAAGTCTGTAAAACCGTACACTTACAAAAACACGATTGAGAGTGGAGGTCTGCAATCAGGGACATGCGTGGCCAGTGTCTTCCCACCCGATGACGGAAAAACCTCACCGAAAAGCTCCTAGCTGGTAGAACCCAGGCGGCACTGACAGAAGGGCGTAGCTTCTGCTCTATAAGACAGGGCCCTGGCTGCCTGCCGGGGACAGTTACTGGCGGCCTTGGCTAGCTCCGCTTGCAAAGCCAACCTAGCCTCCACTATACAAGGAAACCTTAAAAATTCGGGGATTTCGCAGAGGCCCAGCAAAAAAGAGTGCATGCGCATCAATTTTATGTAAGACCTGAGATAGCCAGAAACAGATGTGACAAGAGGGGGAGGAGGGGAACCGGGCTCAGCCTATTCATTAACCAGTCACTCGATGATTAAGCTGTCCTAGATAACATATCCCACTCCCCAAGAGTTTATTAAAACTGTATCAAATACAGGAAATTTTGAGGGACAGAATTAGACCAAGGGTCAAGAGGTGTGGCCCACTCTTGCAGTCCTGACTGCTGGATATAGACCAGGCCAAATGGCGGCCTTTGCTTTCCAGAGTGCTGGAATTTAAGGTACAAGACACAATACCAGGCTTCTACACTTCTGAGGTTTTAGTTTGCTTTTAATGAAGCGATGGCAGGTTGTTTTTTGAGACCCGGGTTCCCTGTGTAGCTTTGACTGTCCTAGAACTCGCTCTGTGACCAGGCTGGCCTCCAACTTAGAGATCCCTGCCACTGCCTCCTGAGTACTGGGATAAAAGCATGCACCACCACTGCCCAGCTAACAGTATTTTTTGTTTGCTCTTTAATTTTTTGTCTGAGATATAAGGTCATTAGTATGAGTTGTTGCCAGTTTTAAGGCTTAAAAAAAATGAGGGTTTATTTATTTTGTTTTGTTTTGTTTTGAAGGGTGTGTGATGTGTGTACGTTACGAGGAGTGGGGGCGGGGAGAGAGAGACTGACCGAGGCTGACTTATGTAAGACAGTGGGCCTTTGCTTGGTTATGGAAAATGGACTTGGAACGCTGATTCAAGCTCCCAAGGTGTTGAGATTATAAGCAAGCACTACCAACCACACCTAGTTGAAGAGTTCTTGCTTTAAGATGTTCTATTTGGGTGGTGTCTTAGTCAGGGTTTCTATTCCTGCAGACATGACCAAGAAACAAGTTGGGGAGGAAAGGGTTTATTGAGCTTACACTTCCACATAGCTGTTCATCACTAAAGGAAGTCAGGACTGGAACTCAAGCAGGTCAGGAAACAGGAGCTGATGCAGAGGTCATGGAGGGATGTTTCTTACTGGCTTGCTTCCCCTGGCTTGCTCAGCCTGCTCTCTTATAGAACCAAAGACTACCAGCCCAGGATGGCACCACACACAAGGGGCCCTCCCCCCCTTAATCACTAACTGAGGAAATGCCCCACAGCTGGATCTCATGGAGGCATTTCCTCAACTGAAGCTCCTTTCTCTGTGATCACTCCAGCCTATGTCAAGTTGTCACACAGAACCAGCCAGTACAGGGGGATAAGTGGACACTTTAAAGGTCAGTCTCATAGGCATTTATATTTTTGGTACATATTTTCAAATTTCTCTGTGGAAAAATTAAAGCAATATACCCTTGTCACCAGATTGTTTCCACATGTGCTAATTAACATTAGACATTTATGTATACATATAAATTAGATATCCAAGTCTGATGTAGTGGCATACACCTAAAATTCTAGAATTAGAGACAGAGAGGCATTGATCTGGGGATCCCATCTATAAATAAAATAAAGCATCCACATACAAATATAAATTATAGTTTCTTTGCAGTTTTCATAAGTGAAAAACAACTTCCTTTTTACTTTCATTTCTTGACCTATTCATTATTCTTTCTTGGTGTATTCAATCTTTTTTTCTTATAAACTTGACCTTGAAAAGATTTTATTTTATTTTCTTATAAACTTGACCTTGAAAAGATTTATATTTTGTGTGTGTGTGTGTGCAAGTACTTTATGAGGCTAGAAATATGAGATCCCTTTGGAGCTAGGAACAGCCACCCAAGGCAGGTACTTGTAACAGAACTCAGGTCTTCTGCAAAAGCATAGTAGCTCTTTGGTTACACATTAGTCTTTCTGACAGTTTATTCTTTACCCTTTCCTTATAATTGTTTAATTTCCACTCTTATATATTCACATTTACTATTAATATATAAGTGCTTTTCAAAACCTGTGCTTGAATTTACCTTAACCTGCTTATATTCTATCTTGTTGACCATCCTGATATAATTATCTTTTTCTTTCTTTCTTTTTTTTTTTTTTTTTTTGGTTTTTTGGATTTGATTTTTTTGAGACAGGGTTTCTCTGTAGATCTGGCTGGCCACGGACTCAACGTCTGCCTCTGCCTCCCAAGTGCTGGGATTAAAGGCGTGTGCCACAACCGCCCGGCGATCAGTAACTTCATGTTTCTCTAAGCATTTTATTTAGACAAATTTAATCAACCCATACAATTTCGTAAGGTAAATTCAGTTGTTATCCCATGGTAGCCCACATTTGCTACTTTGTAGGTTCTTCTTTCTTCCACACTTCTCCACCCTTTTTTTAAACCCTTTCAACCCCTTAACACTAGATAGACGAAAAAGGGATAAAGGGGAAAGGGGACATTATGGTTGGACTGCTTCCTGCTGATAAGTGATGTCAAGCTCTTTGTGGCAAGTTTGATATTTGCCATCAGGATATCGAATGTCTTTGAGGTGAAAACTTAAAGGTTCTTTGGAGAGTTAGTTGTGTTAGATGGTGTTTTGTTGGGGCAAACAGGTAAAGGAGTGTTTTAGGTTTTGTTGTTGTTGTTTTGTTTTCTGAAGTGTACACAGGTGAAAGACTAAGGCAGACTCAAGAAAGAACATTTCACTAGAGCAGACAGGAGAAAGGATATTCTGTTAAAGCAAACACATGAAAGGACATATAATGAAAGACTCTTTGTGAACAACACACATATATTGGTCAGTCTTCTACTGTGTAGGTGAGCTCCAGACTCCGTGGACTCTGGCTGACTGGATGCACACACTGAGGCCAGGCCCGTGGAGGACATGATGTGTGGAGGGTTTAAATAGGAATCCACAGTGTGATTGAGACAGAGCTTGACTTGCTGGTACAGCCAGCTGTGCAACACTTGTGGGTCTCATGTCTTCGCTGATCTTTGCTTCTACGAGAGAGGCACAGCTGAGAACTTCTCTTGATGTTTTCGTTGGTCTCTCTTGTTGACTCAAGTCAAGGCTGAGGCCTTGACTCTCTGTTAGGCTGTATCACCATTATTGTTAACCCAACTCTATTTAACTAGACTGTTGGTGTATCTATGAAGTGTTTGTGAGTGGATCGAGCTGTCATTGTCTGTTAACCTGCGAACTGAACTGTCGATTTTCAGACAACACAGGAGTTGTTCAAAAGAACTTTCTTAAATAGGTCTACTTTTAAAATATCTTTTCCCCCCTACTATTTCTGGTGGGTGGTAGGCTATAAGGGAGGTTAAAATGTTTAAAAACCACCATTAAAAATAAGATTTAAAGCCAGGCAGTGGTGTCACACGCCTTTAATCCCAGCACTTGGGAGGCAGAGGCAGGTGGATTTCTGAGTTCGAGGCCAGCCTGGTCTATAGAGTGAGTTCCAAGACAGCCAGGGCTATACAGAGAAACCCTGTCTCAAAAAAACAAAACAAAAAAAAAAAAAACAAAAAAAAAAAAAAAACAAAAGATTTTTTAAAAATTAAAGTAATATTTCTTCTTGTTGTTTCTTTTAAAGAAAAAAAAAGATTTATTTTATCTATATGAGTTTATCTTAGCTGTCTTCAGACACACCAGAAGAAGGCATCAGATCTCATTACAGATGGTTATGAGCCACCATGTGGTTGCTGGGAGTTGAACTCAGGACCTTTGGAAGAGCAGTCAGTGCTCTTAACCTCTGAGCCTTCTCTCCAGACCCTTGTTATTGTTTCTTATTTGCACATGACTACTTAACCACAAAGAGCAGCAACCAACAGCCTCCAACCCCCAAACCGCAACCTACATCACCTCTCGGGGCCCTAGCATTTATATACCCTCTGAAAAGTCCCTCGAACTTCAAGCATCACACAATTGGAGAAACTACCTGCTGCTGGCAAAAATCATGTCTCTGCTAGAGTCCAAGGCACATAGTCACCTGATATGAAGCAGCCCTATATCCCCACATCTGGGATTAAAATAAAAACATTCCCATAATATTTCAGTGTTTTTTTTTTTAAAAAAAAATTACAAAATTCTTACTACATCCGATTTTTCCAGAAAAGAAAATTAAACTTGCTTAAGGTCATGAGCTCTTGTTTCTAAAGCAGGCCAGAAAGAGACCGAGTGAACTCCCAAAGGACCCCCACAGTTGGCAGGAAAGTAGTCACATGTTTTTAGGTATGTAACTTCATTTCTATCCCTGATTATCCTTCAACTCATCAGCTCTTGGTTCACGGGATAGTTCATCTCCCTTTAAGAAAGGATAGTTCATCATCTTAAGAAAAAAAAAAAAAGATTTAATGTATGAGCGCTCTGATGCATATACATCCTCAGGCCAGAAGAGGGCGTCAGACCTGTGACAGACCTGGCTGTGAGCCATCTTAACTGCTGATCCTTCTCTCCAATCCCATCTCTTTTAATAAAATGGTATTTAATTTATAGCCTGCTTCATAAGGCTTTAGTAAAAGGATGCTTCCAGTTGATTAGTCACTGGCCTACAGAGGGCTCCTGCTCAGGCTCTCTAAACAGGTAAAAACTCAAAAGTTTGGCCTTTCTTCATCAGTTAACTAAGGCTTCTGTGAACATCCAATGAGAATGAAAAATGGAGAGTAATTCAGAGAGAATTGGGCATTCTTATGTGTGTTTGCACATGTGCACATATGTACATATGCATGTGAAGATCAAAAATCAGGTGATTTTTCTCAGTTTCTGCCTACCTCATTTTTCTTGGAGTATGTGTATTATAAGTGTGCACCACAGCTCCTAGCATTTTTATATGAATTCTGGGAATCAGATTCAGGTCTTCACCTTGTATCAAAGCCCTTTACTGACTGAGACATATCTCCAGCCCTCTTCTGAGATTTTTAAAGACAAAAATGGAGTTCTCAAACAAGCATGCTCAGAATAAGAAATCCTTAAAGGTGAGTAAATACAAATTTGCATCTTTAGCCAAATTTCCCTGTAGTGCATCTGTGTAACTTGTGTGCATATAGCTTTTTTGAAATTTTGCATTCCCAAGTAGTCTAATTTACAGATTAGACTGTGCCCATTGTCTATGCATTGCTATGCCCATTTTGCACTGCAGCATCTGCCTACTGAGTCCCCAGACTTGTGGGTCTTCTGCTCCACACAACATACCATGCTCTAGCTATTTGTCTTTGAAAGTTTCTCATTGGCTGATACATGTATGTAACTTAGCAGTAACAGAGCCTTAGACTGTCTGGCACACTTGGGGGAAACCAGACTACTTAGGAAATACCACATACCTGAGCTCTTCCAAATGAGACCAGCAGTATATGACCCCTGACCTTTTCCGACCCAGATTCCAATCATATTGATACATATACATGATTGGGTATTCAACTTCAGGAAACACACTTTTAGCACTGCCTGAAGAAAAATCATCATCTATCCCATGAATATTACCTCATTTCCACTCCTAGCCCCACCCCACCTTAAAGAAACTTGTTTTAATCCAAAGTAGGTTGAAGAATAGTCCCTTCCAAAATGTTATTTCCAAATACCCAGGATATGTGATTATATTATTGTGCAAAGCAAAAGGGGATTTCAGATTAAGGATCTTGAGATAGGGAGATTATTCTAGATTACCTGGATACGCCCAATGTAATCCCCAAAACTCATTCATTTGGTAAAAGAAGAGGCTCAGAGTGTGCAGCCCCAGCTACAAATGTGAAAGCCCCCAGAGCTAAAAAACTTGTTTAACACTTGGTCCCTAGTAGGTGGCACTGTTTGGGGGAAGTTGTGGAACCAGTAGGACTGTGATCTAATCTAGCTAATGGAAGTGGGTCCTTGGGGGCAGGCCTTGAAGGTAATCCACTTCTGGTTCTTCCTTAACACCATTTTCTGATCAGCTAGGATGGAAAGGGCTTCTACCTCATACTTCCACTGCCACTGAGTCACCATTCTCTGTGTCCCTTGAAAACCATGAACCCAAATAAACCTTTCCCCCTTAAGTTCCTTCTGCCAAGCCTTCTGTCACAGCAATGAGAAAAGTAATACTGGGGGCAGAATGAGTCTTCCCTAGCATCTCTGGAAAGATCTGTGGGTAACATGTAGGAGCCATTTCTCCATAATACATTTGTGTTTGAAAGTATTTTATTGGAATAAGAACCAATACAAACCCCAACAGAGAGCAGTGACAACGTCCTCCTCATAGCCTCATGAGGAGGTTTTATGAACAAACTTTAATGAAAAATACCATAAAAGATGGCTTATGCTCCAGCAGCCAGAGGGGTAAGACATGTGTCTAGATGGCTGTCTGGAATGGGCCTGGTCTTGGTCCTACTGTTTACTGACCACTTATTTTGAAGAGTTCCTTCCCATTTCATGTCTTAGTTATCTATAAGAAGAGGAATGACAAAGAACATAGGGTGTGTAGAATAATGCCCAGTGGATATATAGTTATGGTCGCTACTGTTTCAATCATGGAGCTGAACAGGTTTCTCCTATTATCTTGGCTCCAAGGTATTCAAATGCCCAAGGGTGGTTGGTAGATGATGATGATGATGATACCACTATTCCCTGCTCCAAGTTCCAGGGTGTCATGATGGTAGAGTGATATTGACAGTGGCAGAAGCATTTATGAGATTACACAGCATACACTTCTGTGATGGTTTCTATATGCTCGGCCCAGAGAATGGAACTATTAGAAAGTATGGCCCTGTTGAAGTAGATGTGACCTTGTTGGATTAGGTGTGTCTCTGTGGGTGTGGGTTTTAAGACCCTCATCCTAGCTGTCTGGAAGTCAGTATTCTGCTAGCAGTCTTCATATAAAGATGCAGAACTCTCAGCTCCTCCTGCACCATGCCTGCCTGGATGCTGCCATATTCCCACTTTGATGATAATGGATTGAACCTCTACCTGTAAGCCAACCCCCATTAAATGTTGTCCTTATAAGAGTTGCCTTGGTCATGATGTTTGTTCACAGCAGTAAAACCCTAAGACAACTTCTGATCAGAACTTTTTCTCGTCTAAAAGCTAGTCACATGCCCCCACTTTCCCACGCCACTGCATCTGGCATTCTTATATGGATTATGAGAACTGGACTCAAGTCCTCATGCAAGCACTTTACTGTAGGAATTCTCTTTCTGCCTGAGAGTTCTTACAAGTGTATTCTGCAACCAGAGTTTGGAGTGAAGTCTCACAGTATTCCTTGCAAGGGATCTAACTGGTAGACAGTACTTTCACTGAGTAAGGAAAGGGGACTCAGAACAGTATTCAATGCCTGCAAAGGACCGTGGATTCTGAATCTTAACAATCCTGTTTTGTATTTTTGTGTGACTGAAGACCATGCAGAGCCATGGCATGACTGAAAAAATTCAAAACATTTTGATTTTTCTGCCTGCCTTCTGGGATTCAGCCCTGGACCCTCACAGGACTCAGCTGAAAGGGTTCACTTAGGCACTAGCAAGGAGGATGGAAAGTCCTGTCATCCTTAACATGTAGCCAGCAACTCTGTTAAGGCTGAAGGCTCTTCTGAAACCAACGGGTCAGAATGAGAAGGGTGATGGCAGAGGCTAGCCCTGAATGTGGGATCACCTTGCTTTTATCTTGTTTTTATCCAAGGTACAAGAATTGTACAGGAATCTTGAAAAAGCTATTTGTTCCAGCTTTCAAAGCATAGGCTCCCTACCAACTCCTTGTGTTCTCTCCTACATACCTTATAAGTATAATCTCCTTACAGCTCTATCTGGCCAAAATTTATAGAACATTTAAAATCCCAGATAAGTGGCTATATCTTCATGATTTAGTGCACAGGCCTGAGATAGAAACAATGAGACCCCTGGTAGTGGCTTCTTCAGCAAACAGTCAAAGAAGACAGTCTTGGAGGTTCTGGGAAATCTACAAATTTCTTTATTGCTTTTTTGATAATATAAAATGTAGTATTTGCAAACAGATCTGAATCACCTCAATCAGGAATTTCACTTAATTGATCACAGAGTTTTAAATTATTCAATTTGCAAACAAATCCCATCTACTTCTGATACTAATTCCAATGCAATTTTCATCAATCATATTGACTCAAAATTAGACTATACCAGAACCTCAACAAAGGCAAAGACATATTGTCTCATTTCCTTTCCCTGCCACCCTTGCCAAAGCCAACCTGGGT
The DNA here is from genome assembly GCF_947179515.1 of Apodemus sylvaticus. NCBI lineage: Eukaryota > Metazoa > Chordata > Mammalia > Rodentia > Muridae > Apodemus > Apodemus sylvaticus. Next base: position 711,792 of record NC_067478.1, read on the forward strand.
AACTGGAAGAGAAAAATCAGGGCTAGTCTCAGGGTCTATCTCTGTGGCCCCGTATATTCATAGCTTTTTTTTTTTTTAAGGGGGGGGGGGCCCTCTGTGTAGAACAGGAAACAAGTAACATCTGGCCAAAGAATCCCAACAGAAGGAACCTTTATAAAAATGAAAGAGATAGTCCTGGTCCACAGTGCTAGTTCTGAACTTCTCACAGGCAACAGAGGCCAACAGGATTGCAATAGTGTAGCTGAGGCCTAGCCAAGAGTCCACATTCACATGTGGCAGGGGCTCTACGGACCTTGCTTCATCACCCAAGCCTGCTGCTGGGTACCCAGCCTGACTGCTGAGATGTGACACTGCAGCCTTCCTGCCACAAGTCATGGGGCACTCCCTGAAGATAGGACAGCAGATGGAAGCCCATTTTGGTTTTGTTTTTTCAGTTTTACCCATTTGAACTTCCAAGGAGACACTGACCTTTGGCCTCAGGAAGTGATATGCAAAGTTAACTATGTTCTTCAGTGCTGGGTGGGTGTTTCTTGTTGTTGTGGTTTTCTTTTAAGTTTTTTTGAGTGAGGTCATGGCCTCATGTAGTTGAGAACAGCCTTAAACTCCTACTTCATAAACTTCGGCCTCTCAAATGTTGGGAGGCTGGATATGTCCACATATCCACCTCAGAAGTGGTCCTAATTTTGTCAGCATGTGGTCTCCCTCTTAGCCTGGCTGCCTCGGGAGCTGGCATGCAGAGACACATGAGGCTAGAGTGCTGATTTCAGTTGCATCTAGTCTCAGAAGGCCTTGTATTGCCACTGTGTGGCTTAGCTATAGTCAAGAGTTCGGAATTGGCTACTGCTGATACACCAATGGTCTCTAATATGGTGGATGAATTCTTCTTTGATCTGTGATTTTGTGAAAACTATCTGAGGTATGTTTTGTATGTGGAAAAAGGTAGAGAGTAATAATGAAGTTTTAAAAAAAAAAAAAAAAAAAAAAAAAACAGACCAAACCAGACCAAAGCAGTGTACCTTATATTGGTTTCCTCAAACCAAACGAATGTGCTGAGAAGTGGACCAGAGAGATACATCTGAAACAAGCTCATGCACTCCCTCTGGGGCTAGCTTTGAGATCTCACACACAAAACTTTCCTTGTAGAAGGTGCTCTCTCCCAGGATACAGACTGGGATTCCCAACGGTCATGCTCAAATAAGTTGAAAATGTTGGCAGGGATGTGAAGACATGGTCCTCAGACTCACCTTGAGGAAGCAACTCCAATGTCACAGACTGGAGGAAGCAATGAAAACACAGCACCGGGCATGGACAAGAAGCCTGGTGCCTGCACCGGTTCTCTCTGAGGGGCTGTATAGAACAGGGCAGGCCTCTGCCCAGCCCCACTGCCGAGGGGATGGAAGTGCAGGAGGAAAGGCAGAGGCGTAACAGGGGAGACCCAGCCTCCCAGATGTCCAAGCTTAGCTCTCGTTCACCAAGCAAACTCCAAGGTACAAAGCATTTGCAGTGCCTCTTTCTTGCTGTAAGGCAGTTAAGTGTTCGAAGCCTTCTCCGAAGAACTAAAGCTCTGAAGTGGACTGAACTGTTAAGTCATGCCATAGGCTGGCCTGTGAGGAGGGTTATCTGTGTGCGGGCACTCTCCTACAGGAGGGACGCGCTGCTCACCTCCATCACTGTTTCTCTTTAGGGACTCTGTGGAATGTGCTCAACACAATCTGAAAACCTGTTTTCCAGGGAGTAGGATGTGTCCAGTCACACAGCCCCCATCTTGTGTCAGGCGCCATGTGCAAGCTGGAGCGTCTTCCTGAGTGATTCAGTGAAGAAAGTGTAGCAATAGAGAAAAGTACTTGGGAAGCCCATGGACTGGATGGGGAGTGCACCCTGCTGTGGTTAAAAGAAAGATACCCTTCACACACACACACACACACACACACACACACACACACACACACAGAGGAACTCAACCTCTTGTCCCTTCTCTTCCTGTGGCCCAGCTGTGGGGGAGCTCAGAAGTGCTACGCAGATACCTCCCCGGAGGGCCCCACATCCCAACTGCATCTTTTTGCTAGAAGTGGTGCTGGTGGAGGGGTGCAGGTGAGGGTCCTTTCTCCAGTCTCTTGACATGGCAGGAGTGACAGAACAGGTGGTCCTCCAGTGGATAGCAGCGGTGACCATCCTCATCATTGAGCTCCAGACCACAGTCCTACAAGGAGACAAGAATGTTCCAGAAAAACAAAGCAGACTGCAAGAGTAACACGAAACCATGATCCACCCGATCACTAACGGGGCTTCTTGGTTGTAGGTAGCTCCTGTCCAGTGAAAGAGCCAGTAGCTACCAGCCACCATGGCGGTCTTCAAATGCCATTGGTTGGAACTGAGATGTAGCTTCAAAACAATACACACCAGGGCTTCTAAGACAGAAGACCCAAGGATAGAAAACTATCTTATGGGTAATTTTTTATGGACTACAAATTGAAATGAAAGGGCTGGAGAGATGGCTCAGCAGCTAAGAGCACTGACTGCTCTTCCAAAGGTCCCGAGTTCAAATCCCAGCAATCACATGGTGACTCACAACCATCCGTTATAAGATCTGTTCCCTCTTCTGGTGTGTCTGAAGACAGCTACAGTGTATTTATATATAATAATAAGTAAATCTTTTAAAAAATTGAAAAGATAATAGTATGCATCTTAATTAATCCCACACATCCCCCCCTCTTTTGAGATAGTGTCTCCTGTAGCCAAGGTTAGATAAGCTCTGTAGTCAAGGGTGAACTTGAATGTTTGATCCTCCTGCCTTGAAGATTGGTATAGCATGACTTCTGGCTTTTCTGACAGTCATGAGGCACTCACGATTTTCTCAATGTAGGATGTCCCACAGGTCAGAGAACCCCCAACCACCACCCCTCACCTTAATACCAACTGATCAATGTACCTATTTCCAGAAGAGATTTCTCCACGATTTCCAGGGCTCAGTTCAGACAGATGTTTGTGACAGAACATTCTGTACCCAGGAAGGAAAGACACCTCTTCCCGCCCCCCTCATTATATATGTAAGTGACAGTATAGCCCTGAACCTCACACTATACACAGTCCTCTGAGTTCTATAACTTCAGGGTAGCAATTGGAAGCTTCAGAACTTTCTCATTTTGAATTTGTAGAAGAAAAAAAAGGCAAGATCTTCACACCAAGCATCTGTAATCACCTCCATATAATCAGCTCTTGAGAACAGATCTCAGGGAGAACCTGGTGACAACTTCAGTCCCATGACCCAGGAGGCCTTTGTAAGGTAGGCTTTAGGGCTGGGCTGGGAGGGACCTACCTCACAGTGGTAGCACTCTACGTGGTAGTCTCTGTCCATGGACACAACTCTGATGGTCTCATCTGAACCCTGGAACAAAAAAAAAGCAAGACATGCAAAGAGACCAGCTATAAGTCCATGGAATACTACCAACAAAGGAACAGGGTGGAAAAGAGATTGTGGGGTAATAGAGAAGGCTTTGGGGGAGAGACACAAATCAATAGTGAATACTAAACACTTTTAGGGAAAAGACTTTCAGTGGATGTGAGAGTGGGTGGGCACTGTGTGGTCTTCTAGGATATCAGACAACACTGAAGAAAAAGACCAATGGGGACATTTTTTTAATTGAATTGAATTGAATTTTTCGCGTAAGTATTCATGAATGATTGCATGTGCACATACATGTACACTCATGCATGTGAAAGCCAGAAGTTTATGTTTGGGGTCTTCTTCCTTCACAGTATTTTATTCACTGAGGCAGGGTTTCACGGATATTTGTTTTTTAAAGATGAAGAAAAGACAAGCTTTCTGTCCCTCTGTTCATCTACGAGAGTTTAGCCTGGGACAAACAGGCACAAGAAGCACGAGTTTAGGAAGCCAGCCCAGGAAAAAGGGACAGTATTGGGAATTGGAGGGGTCTGTTGAAAGGTATAAGAACAGGTTACAGAGTCTTCTGAGTCACTCAAGGGAGGCAGTCCAGTCTTTTTGAAGACCTGAGAAGAACCAGAAAAACATCTTACCTCTGCTGGAAGGATGGGAAGGCCACAGGCTGCACACTTGGGGGCCAGCACCCTGTAGAAGAGACAAAGGGTGCACAGTGCACACTGTGTTGTAACCAGGGTATAAACAGTAACCAGGACCTACAGGGAAGCCCTCATGGCCAGCACTCAGGGTCATGTGTACCTAGGCTCACTCTTTGGAATATCGACATTATTCCTGGCTGCTACAGGACCATCTGGCTGCCTCCTGCTCCTTTAGGAACAAAGATGAAGCTGGCTGTTTGCTCCCTGCACAGCTCCCCAGGCTGGTCCAACAAGTAGAGGCTGGTAAGCTAAGCCTGACTTGGTGCCTCGTGAAATTAGCTGATGCTGGGGCCACAGGCTTGTTGAATTTCTCTGATTACCATTTTGTGTTCAGTTTTACCACCAAACACATTTTAGTACAGTTTCTACAAACTTTCCATTCTGCTGAGCTCAGTGGGGCCTGTGTACAGGTGACCGTCGACTCCCTTCCTCTCTCCTTACTTGTGATAATCTCGGACACAGTAGATCTTGTTCTCGGAGTCCACGGTGAAAGGAACCCCATCCAGACATTCATTACAGATGACGCAGCGGAAACAGCCAGGGTGATAGGACTTCCCTAGGGCCTGTAGGATCTGAAGACAGCAAGGAAACAACTCACCGAGATGAAAGGAAGGGAGGGGCATGGAGAAAGAGGAACACATTGGCTGAGGAGCCTGAAGCACAGCTGCACCACTGCACGGACTCCACCTAGCCCAGAGTTTCACCTAGACAAAGGTTAAAAGAGGGCTAGTCTGCTTAGACATGCCGACAGGAGAGGATCCAAAAGGGACTTAAGCAGACTCTTAGTTGTTGACTGAGGAAATAAAGAGACCCCATCTGATCCCTCTCTCAAGCAATGCTTGAGGGCTAGGCCTGTCCTGGGACTAGAACATGGGGAAACAGCAGTAAACCAGTTAAAGCTGGTCACAAAAGAATCCACCTCTTCTATGGAAAGCAGTAAGCAAATAGAAGAATGAAAGAGAATTCCAGATGGAGCTAGAACTCCGACAAAACCTCACATTGACTCCGGGGTACCTGTTCCATGTGGCTTTGATTCTGCAGTGTGACAACCTAGAGAGGCCTGGCTGGAGCTGTGATCGATCAAATCCAACTGTAATAGACAAAGTCCCTTTGTTGTTGTCCTTGTTCTTAAAACACAACACAGGGAAAGCCCCAAAGGCCTCCTTACTCTGGTGTCATTTGACTTGGATGTGATAACTTGAATTGTCCGGGTCCTTCCAAAACAACAACAGCTAAAACACAGAGGGAAGAGAGGAGGCAAACAGAGAAATGAAGAGAAAGAAGAGGAGGGAAAAGGAAGGGAGGAGGAGGGGAGAAAGAGAGGTGGGAAGAGAAAAGAGAAGAAGGGATTGAGAGGAGAGGAGAGAGGAGAGGAAAGAGGGTGTTGAGGGGAGGGGAGGAGGAGGGGAGAGAATAGTAGGAGAGAGGAGAAGGAGAAAGGGAGGGAGGAGAAGAGAGAGGGAAAATAGAAAAACGGAAGAAACCAGATGGAAAGCATAGCCTTGGTGAATTCAGTCAGTAACAGAGCTCACTGGGCCTGGCTGTAAAGTCCTGTTCCTCAAAGTGCGGCCCCCAAATCTGCAACCTTAGCACTACCTGAGAACTTGGTAAAAAATGCCCATTCTCAGACCCCACCCTAGACCGCCTCATTCAGAATCACCAGGTGTAATGTCGGGTGTAATGTCGAGCAGTTGGTATCTTAAGATGGTCTGATGCATGCTATTAGAGTCAGAGATTTCTGTAATTTGTAGCTAAAAGCCTATTTGGTAATTCAGTAAGAGATTTACATTGGCAATTACCTGGGCCATGAAACAGCAAAAATAACATAACTATGACATCACCATGAACAGGAGCACCCAGTACCAGTCTGCAGGGAACACACAGAGCAGTCATCAACAGCTGTACTAAGCCATGCAGTAAGCCTTCAAACAGGGCTGAGGAAGGGGACCTGGAACTTAGGCAAGCTCTGTGGGACACTGTAAGACTGTGGAAGGGATGTGTTGCGATCCAGGTCCTTCCACTGAAAGTCTGGATAGACAAGTAACTGGTACCACATACCCCAGCCAGGGAGCACAAGAGGGCCACGCTTCTATCCCACCTTGGATCTCACACTTCTTCATTCCCTACTGGGTTTTACTGGTTCTAAAATCCCTTCGGCAAAGTGCCAAAGAAGAGGAACAACTGCCAGGCTTCCAAAGTCTACCTGGCAAGGGAATGCACTTCCTCTCAAAGGCAAAAAAAAAAAAAAAGGAAAGAAAAAGAAAAAGAAAATCCTTAGATTAACCTAATTATCACTGTGCCGGAAGTCAAATGAAAAGAAGATGGCATTTTGCTACATCCTGGCTAGCTTCTAAAAGTCTGGCATTGAGGAATAGGACCTATTTCAGAACATACTCTGTTATTAACATGGTGTATTCAGACAGTTTATACAGAGTTGGATAGCTGGGGCTCTGTTATACAGCTGAGTGGGTGTCTGCAAGAGTCTTTCTGGGGCAAGAGAGATGACCTGAGTTCAGTTTCCAGCACCCACATCTGGTGATTCACAGGCTACCTGTAACTCTAGCTCCAGGGGTTCCAATACCCTCCTCTAGCCTCTGTGGGCACTCAAATACATGTGCACATACTAACACACAGACACGCACACAAGGACAACAACTCACAGGTACATACCACTTTACAGACACACATGCACACACATAATTTTAAAAAATAATTTTTTAAAATGTCTTTTTAAAAGACTATATTATTAGAATTCTTGGCAGCAGATGAAAGTTCTGTTTTAAAGCTGGGAGTACTCTTAGATAGACAAGTAGAGCCAGGCAGTGGTGGTGCATGCCTGTAATCCCAGCACTCTAGGAGGCAGAGGCAGGCAGATTGAGGCCAGCCTGGTCTACAGAGTGAGTTCTAGGACAGCCAGGGCTACATAGAGAAACCCTGTCTGGGGGGCAGGGGGAAGGAAGAAGAAGAAAGACAAGTAGAGGGGTATGGTTCTTGCGCGCGCGCGCGCGCGTGTGTTTGTGTGTGTGTGTGTGTGTGTGTGTGTGTGTGTGTGTGTGTGTGCGTACATGGGCTGAGAGTGTAGTTCAGTTGGTAGGGTGCTTGCCTAGCATTCATGAGTCCCAGAGTTCAATACCCAGTACCAGGCTAGGCATGATAGAACATGCCTTTCACCCCAGCACTCAGGAGGGAAAGGCAAGTGGATCTCTGTGAGTTTGAGACCACCCTGGTCCATACAGCAAAGCCAAGGCTACAAAGTGAGACCCTGTTTCAAAACCCTAGCACTGTGTAACCAGTGGTGATACATACCTGTAATCCTAGCCTTTAGAGGCAGAGGCAGGAAGATCACAAGTTTAAGGTAATCTCAGCCATTTTGGCAAGTTTGAGGTGAGCCTGGGCTACATGAAGCCACCTCAAAACAAAGCAAAACAAAGGGAAAAACAAAAGTCACACGCATAAGAGTGCTCTGAATGGCAGAAGCTCTGTGACAAGTGGCGCAAAAAACGGCAAACACCCAGATCCATATACTATACTATGACATCTATTTAGATGCGAATCTCATAATGACAGGCTTTTTTTTTCTTTTCCTTTTCTTTCTTTTGTTTGTTTGCTTGCTTGAGACGGGTTCCTCTGTGTGGCCCTGGGTATCCTAGAACTCATTCTGTGGACCAGGCTGGCTTTGAATTCAGAGATTTCTGCTTCTGCCTCCCAAGTGCTGGTATTAAAGGCGTACGCCACCAGCTAACCATTTATTATGACTGATACATTAAGAACTTTTTGTTTTGTTGTTGCTACCACTGGGATTAAACTCAGAGCCGTGGGGATGCTCTGCAAGCGACAGGCCACTGCGCTTCTTCCCAGCCCAAGAAAGGAGCTTCCTATAAGCTGCTGAACACTCCTCAGAGGAACCCTCTGCTCACTCAGGCTGAGATCTTGGGATTAACTTTTCCTGCCTATTCAGAAGTTCTTTAAGTGAGGATGAGCACAGAGAATGAAACAGAACTCATCTAACAGGGGTGTGGCTCCAAGGAAAATACACAAGTCAAGGACCCAGCCTCTGAACCACCAGCACAGCTGACCATTCTTGGTTTCTGTTCTTCTCCCAGAGACACATACATGCCAGGCAAGCATTCTGACACTGAGTCATACCCCAGCTCTTACATCCCTGTTTGTTGTTGTTTTGTTTTTTGCTTTTCAAGACAGGGTTTCTCTGTGTAGCCCTGGCTATCCTGGAACCCACACAGTAGACCAGGCTGGCCTTGGACTCAGAGATCTGCCTGCCTCTACTTCCTGAGTTCTGGAATCAAAGGCATGTGCCACCACTGCTTGGCTTAGCTCATAAATTCTTAAATGCCAGTTTCCAATGGTAAACAATTTGTTGACCTTAGGACCTGACTCCACAGCAAACATTATTCTCACATATGAAACAAAGATGGAGGCTCAAACAACCTAGAAGAGGCAGTGACCAAGCATAAACTGGATGTGAAAACCTGGGCCCTGTCTGTATGAATGCCAGAAGCTTTCTTAGGAATGACTTGTGCTGGAAGAAAAAACAACCACATTCGTCTGACTGTACCTGATTCCCAGGTGGTTGAGATTTCTGTAAGTAAAATAAGCTGGTCCTAGCAGCTCACTGGAAAGCCAATGATCACAGAGAAGCCAGAAGTAGGCCAGTGTGAGCAGAATCATGGCAGTGTACGTGGTTAAAATTGCATTGGTCCAAGCCAACAACAGCTTCTATTGGAGAGGAACTGGCTGGCACCAGACAAAGACTTCCTTAAATAAAACCAGCAGTGACCAGAACCAGAAAGAAATCATTGTGTTCAATTATTAACGTCTTTCTAGCCTCCTTCCAAGGGGATCGCTCAACAACGCACACTCACCATGTCCATGATCAGGTGTCCACAAAGAAAACACCTGTCCGCAGACTGCTGAAAGCCAGAGTACTGTTGAGGGAAGACAAGAAAGATGAGTCAGCCACCTCCCCACCAGCAGAGAAGGAGGGATTCCTGAGAAACCTGTGGTTCCCCTGAGGGTGCGCAGCTATGTGCTGAGACCAGGGTACTCCAAGGCCACCCATCGTAGCAGCTGTATCTGGTTAAAATTCCCCCACTATGTTAAACTCTATGACCCAGAGAGGTGTTAATTCCTCAACTCAAAGATTCCCAAAGACAAGATCTTGGAATCACTTGGAAACTTGAGACAAGTAAGTTTATGGGTGCCACCTCAGATATAATAAGCTGGAGACAGAACAAGGGCTTGGACTCTGTGTTCTAACAAGAGTGTGTGTGTGCATGCGTGCATGCGTGCGTGCATGCGTGCCTATGCATGCATGTGTCTGTGTGTCTGTGTGTGTACATGCCTATGCACACATGTGTACTGGTACACACGTGAGCACTGGCACACACAGGAGAGTCAGGAGAGAGACACATGTATACATGAATAAAGCCTGTGGCTTGTCTTCTGTACAGACATACACATGTGCACTTACACACACACACACACACACACACACACATACACATATGTATTAGGAAAGAGGCACATGTGTGCATGAATAAAGCCTGGGGCTTGTCCTCTGCCTCAGGACTCGGATCCCTCGGGCACACGTGAGGAGGGAATGGCCTTCTGCTATTAGTACCAGGATTACAGAGAAACGATCTCCTGCCATCTGGACCTCTCAGACTCCTGCTCTAAGCCACCCTCACCCCATACAGTCTGTGTGACAATACTCACCAAAAAGTCTTCCTCACAGAATACTTTGCCATTGACAAAATAGAAGGCCTTTCCTCTTAACTTCCTGCCTGAAGTAAAAACAGGAAGAAGGGGTAAAAGGAAAAAGGTTAATATTTAATAAAATAACTTTAAAGAAAGAGGCCCTAACTCTAACCACACATAGGAAATGCCAACTGTGAATGAGAGGGTTTTTTTACTGTAGGATGATATAAGATGGGCGTGGTGCTGGGCACCTGTAGTCCTATTTGAAGGTAAAGCCAAGAGGATCACCACAAGTTAGAGCCCAGCCTAGGCTACACAGTGAGGGACAGTGTGGCCCTCAGCAAGAAACAGGTCCCGTGCCTGGTGCTGTTTAACAGACAGACTTGAAGCCAACTTTAGAGTCACCATACATATCCTTATAGGACTTCCTTGCTGCTTAGAAAAATGTCTGTAAACTTCTGACAGGCTAGAGGAGGCACACACCAGCACAGGGCACTGTCAGCAGTCTCTCCTGTGGCACTAAGGATAGTCACCCATGACGACCTACCAGAATGCTATAAAATAGTAACTATAGAAAGCCACAAGAGAAGGATGTGCTGTATTTTCTCTTGATGTAAATGGTGTGGTCTGGAGTTCAAAGCATGAACTCTTAGATTAGACTTCTGATTCTATAAGGCTGAAACGCTGATTAGAAAAACATCCTCCGAGTGGCGGAACATGGTGTCAGTCCCAGCACTCAGTAGGCAGAGTCAGATGGATCTCTGTGTGTTTGAGGTCAGCCTGGTCTATGAAGCAGGTTCCAGGATAGCCAGGGCTCTTACCTAGAGAAACCCTATCTCAAACAAACAAACACACACCCACACACAGAAAGAAGAAAGAAAGTAAGAAAGTAAGAAAGTAAGAAAGAAAGAAAGAAAGAGAGAGAGAGAGAGAAAGAAGGAAGGAAGGAAAGAGAGAGAGAAAAGAAGAGAGAGAAAGAGAGGGAGAAAGAAAGAAAGAAAAAAAGAAAGAAAGGAAGGAAAGAAGGAAGGAGGAGGGAAGAAGGGAGGGGGAGGGAGGAAGGAAAGGAAACAGAAAAAAAGAGAGAGAAAAGAAAAAACATCCTCAATCAGCATCTTTTGTCACAAATGTGTGAAGAGCCAGGACATATGTTTATGCAAGTTCAAACACAGCACCTCCATTGAGCATGCAGATGAGGCTCTACAGTGCTGAGGACTCCACGTACTTCTGTTATTCAACTTCAGACAACACACAGTACCCTGGAAGTCCCAAAAGTCTAATGAACTCTTGGAACTGGATGAAGTCAAGATCCTGGGACCAAGGACCTAGCCTGACAGCAAAATCACCAACATCATAAAGCATGGGCCCAGGCCTGTCATCCCAGCACTTAAAAGGCTAAGGAAGGCCAGGCAGTGGTGGCACATGTCTTTAATCCCAGCATTTGGGAGGCAGAGGCAGGTGGATTTCTGAGTTCAAGGTCTGGTCTACAGAGTGAGTTCCAGGACAGCCAGGGCTACACAGAGAAACTCTGTTTTGAAAAAACAAAACACACACACACACACATACACACACACACACACACACACACACACAGAGAGAGAGAGAGAGAGAGAGAGAGAGAGAGAGAGAGAACTTAATGCTCCTAGAGAGGACCTAGGTTCCATTCCCAGGGCTCACATGACAACTCAGAGTGAGCATAACTGTAGTTCAGGGGATCTAACACCCTCTTCTGGCCTCCATGTGCACCATGCATGAAGGTGGTACACATAAAGCATTTGGCCAAAACCCCACACACATTAAAAAAAAAATCATAATAGGAAAGAACAGCTCTATTCTAAAACTACAAAGACCTATCGTGCAAACAAACACAAATGGGGCGGGGTGGGAGGTGGCGGGGGTTGACACCCTGTTACAACACTAGGACTGTGGCATGTTCACTGTCCCTGTCACTGAATAATTCCTAAGCTAGGAGTAAGTGTCAAATCACAAAGTCTTCCTGAAAAGGAAACTTTCAAGATGTTTATCTTGACTCCATGAAGCAGACTTGGCTCTAGGACAGAATAAAAAAAATAGTGATAAATATTTACTCAAAGAAGTGATTACATAAAACAGAGTAAATCTAAGTGATGAACTGCTATATAGCCTTTTAAATACCACATAAATAGCGTTTTAATACTACCAGAAAATACTTGAGCTATAAAAAGAGAGTCAGAACACATTAGTGAGTGAGAACAAGTTGGACATGTGTTTGCATGGCACAATTCCATTCTGGTAAGTAGCACACCCCACTGATACATTGCAGGGGTCGTGGAGAACAGTGGCCAGCAGTGGTGGAAACGTAACAGGTAAAAGCTACTTTCTACTTTATCTATTTCTAATATACTGGACAAATGGTATTAGAAATTTCCCTTTTCACTTTGTACATTTTTGTTTTGTTTTTAAAAATTATGAATAACAGAAAAATACTTGTTTAACTTTTAAAAGGCTATGTTATTTTTAAAAAATAATACAATTTGAAAAGAAAAAAAAAGAGTAAGATTTAAAAGGCCTCAGCCGTGTAATGAAGACAGTCGCTGGTGACAGTACCCACAAGTGAACATTCACGGCACCTGTAGAATAGAGGCAGGTTTGCTTTTTGATTCTTTCCTATAGATCACCAAATGCTGAACAAGTAGGCAATGTTGTGATTCCCTTTTTAAGACCAGATCTTGCCATGTAGCCCAGGTCGGTCCTGAACTCACTGTGTACCTTGGATGGCCTTAAATATTAAATGCTGATTTCTTTAAAACTCACAAGTTGGCACTGTTCTTGCTGCCAGCCCTGAGCTGAGAAGTCTTGTGCTCAGACAGGAAGGGCCGGGAGGAGCTCAGAGGACATGTCTGATTTTTCTCTATTCTCAGTTTAAACATTAGGCAGCCCACCAGAGAGACTGAAGAGGGTGGAAATGGGTGTGCTCCAAAGAACTTGAGCTTTCGTCTTCACTTCAGGTTATAAACTATAGACAGCCTTCAAATTTATTTGTCAGAGTAAGAATATCACCTGCTAGTTGTCCTTCATGTCCTGGGGCCTTGGTATAGTCTTTCTAATGTTTAAAGATTTGTTTTCATTTTTTAAAATTTATGTGTACATATGTGTGTATGTATGTTATATGTAGATGCCCAGGGAGGCCAAAAGATATTCCATCCCCTAAAGCTGAAGGTGTAGGCACTTGTGAGCTGCCTAACACAGGTGCTAAGACAGAACTCAGTTCTCAGGAAGAGAACTGCATGTTTGTGACCCCTGACACGCCTTTTTAGCCTGGGCTTCAGGTATTTTAAGGAAGAATTTTCAGCCCTGTTGCACATGTTTACTGCTGAGTCTGTCTTGTCACCTGCCTTTCAGGAAACTCAACAGTCATTTCTCCTGAAACTCACCTCCTACTCCAGATTTGAGATTGGGGAAATGACTCACTAGAGTGAAGCAGAAATAGAGCACATGCCTATCACTGTCACTGAACAGGGCAGTGATACCAGAATTGATTACTCCTGGCATTGACATGAAACCTCACCTCAAGAACACTCTCAGCTTTGGGGGTTTCCTTTTTTCCCATAAAAATATACATTCCCCCAGTAATGGTGTGGAACCCAGAGCTTTGTACGACAGGCAAGTGCTCTACTGCTGAGCTATAATCCATCAAAACATGATAAATGAGGAATCCTATTCTCATCCAGGTAGCAAGTAGACAGCTCCATCTGATTCTGAAGGCATCAGAATCTTTAGGCCACCCCACAGTCCTAATTTTTGTAGGACACAAACATTCTCCCTTCCTCAGTGAATACAAATGAAGCTCTCACTATTTACAGCAATCTTTACACACTGGGTCCTTTGTTACATTCTGTCATAGGTAAGCGTAATCAGAATTTTCTAATAGCACATATTTGGATAGAGCAAGACTGTCTCTAACTCACACCTGAAGGCAAGCTAAAACTGCAACATGTTAAGAGAATGGAGGCACGAAGGAAGCCAGCTAGGAAATACCAAGCAGCCAGTCTGGAGAGCAGGGAAGCAGAGAATGTTTGATCCAGCCTCAGTCACTCCCCAGCCGGCCAGAAAAACAGACGCGGACTCACCTAGAGATCCAAGACCATGGATGGTCATGGTTAGAGCACAGAGCTACCACTAGGTGGTGCTAAACCCAGGCAAGAGCAGGACGGACTGAGGCAATCCCTCCCAGGGAGAGCCCCAAACTGATGTGGGGTGGGAGGGTGGTGGGGGGTGGGGTGGTGGTGTTAAGAAGTAGCATGGATTATTTCATTAACCTCGCTATAATGCAACCTTCCACTTTAGGCATTTGAGCCTAACTTACTGCATTTTCACCGAGCCTTCCTTTTCTGATGGGTAAATAATACTAAAGAAGTCAAACCTAAAGGCTGGAGTTGAAAATATTAAGAGTTGAGAATCAAATACAGGTCTTCCTAGGGCAAAGTCAACAGTCTCTTCACAATACACAACCTCTCCAGTTTCTGTTCTGTAAGATTTCTCTCTCAGAGTATGGAACAAGGTGGAGGGGCAGTGTGGCTATCTACACATGAATTTAACTAAAGTAACTTTAATGGTTTAAAGTGTATTCCAAGTTTCCTTAAATGAAACCTACCTGACGAAAATAATTATACACCCCCCCCCCCACACACACACACACTACTTTCCTCTTTTTCTATATGTTCCATGTCTCTACTCCCTTCTCAGTGTCCATGTGGCACAAGGCTGGGCAGTGACCACTGCAGTGTTGATGGGGAATGGCTTTGCTCTGGTCACCGGGAAGGCCTATGGCCTCTGTCCGGGAGTTGTATTTGCCAGACTCCCAGGCTGTTCAGAGCCCTGAAAGCACTCCTTGTTTCTGGATGCTGAGCCTCAGGGCCACACCCAACCTCAGCCCTCCTGCTCTCTCTCTCTCTCTCTCTCTCTCTCTCTCTCTCTCTCTCTCTCTCTCTCTCACACACACACACACACACACACACACACACACACACGGTAAGATTTTTCCCCTCTGGTTTACAACATGACTTGAGCACTTTCTAACTCCCTATTTACATCAAGACCCGGCATCCCCTAGAGTGAAAAGAAAATGGCTGGGAGGTGACAGAAAGGCATGAGAGGGTGGGATAAGAGTTCCACACCATACAACAGTGATCTCGAGGCAGACAGACAGCAGCAGCAGGTGCAGAGATGTTAGTGAAGGGACTAGGAGAAGCAGGGGAGGAAGGGAGCCCGAGAGAGCACACATTTAAGAGGACCTCTCGGAGACAGAGTGGGAAAGGATAACTAAGAGAGCCAAGAACACCCAAGAGTGAAACTCCAGCACCTATGTGACATCTGGGACACGAGAGACTCCCCTTAAAGCCCAAGAGGCAGGTGACACATAGGCGCACCCAAGGTGCCATCCTTGGTCTGAGATGACAGGGCAAAGATGACAATTTCCATACAACTGTGCAACATGGGTGCTTAGAATGGATATGCAGCCTCAAGCAGAGGTTACACCTGGACATATTTCCTAGACTAATCATGTAACAAGCATGAAGAATCTGATGATCTCTCACAGTTGAGGACTTCATGATCCCTGGGACAGCCAAGAAACCATGCCTGGTCATCTAGCTTGTGTACCCTTGAGGTGAGCATAGGGGCTCTGGTCACCCCTCCTGCGTCTCCTGACATGTACATTCTGCCCAGCATCAGCCTATTTTGGATTCTTTCTGGCCCACTCTCTCACTTACTGCCTTCGCTTCCCTCCTCACATTCTTGACCTTCAGTGCCCTCAGATCTAGCTGACTCAGTCAGATATCACACTTAGGTGTAAGCCCAGTGAAGAATGCTGGGACAAGTGGGACTCACTAGTCTAGTCTACTTTCCACACTCACTTGAGAGAGGCTGAACATCCAACCTATTGTCACAAGGCCCTGCTCAAGTCAGCAACTTGGCCAAAAACATCAAGGCAAGATGGTCACCCAGTGCCAGCTCCCTCCTGTGGCTTGTGTACACTCCCAACAAAGGAAACTGAGTTCAGGGGTGAGGAGGAAGGGCTGAGGAGCCACAAGATTCTGATCAAGAGCTAATCAAGCTGTTTGGGATGATAGACTCAGTAAGCCAGGCTAGCTCGTACAATGAAGGCCACAACAGAACTCTCCAGACTATGACAAGGACATAGCGAGGCACTTGGAGCATTACACCCATGGTAAGCTGCAAGCGACACCTGGGAATTACCTAGGAATGTCCAAGTGCCTCTGTCGAGAAAGCAGGCTTGCCACAAATTTGTTAATTCAAGCTCCACTGACTCAGAATATGTGAGTGTTTCCAAAGCTGGGTTGGCAAGGTCAATTACAAAGTTAAGGAAAACGGTCTTGGATCCCAGAGGCAGATCAAGACGTTGTGAGGAGATCAAAATGGCTGACAAGAACCTTCTTGGGCCAGGGAGATATACTTGCTGTGTGAACATGAAGACCTGAATTTGATCCCTAAATCTACATTAAAAAAACAGGCACTTTGGGGTGTTATAGTCCCAGTGTTGGGGAGTTGGGGACAGATGGTCCAAGGGTCTCACTGGCCAGCCTAGCCTAACTGGTGATTCCTGGGTTAATAATAAATATTGTCTCAAAAGACAAGATAGATGGGTCATCAAATGGCTCAGCAGGTAAACAATGCTGGGCACCAAGTCTGATGATCCCAGTTCGATCTCCAGAAGCCGCTAGGTAAGAATGAACAACCCTATGAGTTACTCTACAAGTAGCTATATTGAGCTATATTGTAGCACATGCAAGCCCACACCAAACACACATAATAAAAGGAGAAGAAAATCCTTTGATTGGAGCGCTCCCGATAAACAACAGCTACAGTTCTCTCTTGGCCTCTTCACCTATTCACACAAATGTGCACATAAACCCTAAAGCAACAAAAATTTTACGTTTTTGGACCCAAACTGTCTGGGGTGATTATATAAGGCCTTACCTACTTTCTCCCTTTTAGCCTATTCCAGGGAGTGCCAAAGGGAAGTGCACACAATTGCCAAAAGTCAGCACACTCCTTTCTTCTCATTCCAACCCCAGCGCTACCAGAGCTGAATGCTCAGCTAAGTTTCTTGACAGTGTGAGCCAGCATTGCCTAGGCCACTACTGCCTTCTCCTTTAGGGAGAACCAACAGCTGTTTAAGAGCATCCTGTTGGGGCCACAGCCGCCACAAGTGGGTAGGACCCGAGCAAGGAGAAGACCGACCATAGCACATGTCTCCATGGCAACCAAACACGCAAGAGCTGAGGAGCTCATCAGGAAACAAGAGCCATTGAACAACCCACACAGATGTTCACACTTCCACTCCCTGAAAGCATATTTCTGGGAAAGAATGCCAAGGAAACAGCTCAGTGTCTTTTTTTTGTTTTTGTTTTTCAGGGAAAAAAAGCAACTGAACAAAGACATTTAATAACTCATAAACCAGACTGTGCAGTGACTAAGTGGGTTACCATGTGAGTATTGGCACAATTACAGCTGCTATGTAAATGAGGAAACACTGTAGATGTATTCTGGTCTCGACTCTAAAATGTGTACAGATTTGGATAAAAACGAGGGGAAACACCAAAATGAAGACAGATGCACTACAAGGCTAAAGCAATAGGCTTCTTCTGTC
The DNA here is from genome assembly GCF_947179515.1 of Apodemus sylvaticus. Lineage (NCBI taxonomy): Eukaryota > Metazoa > Chordata > Mammalia > Rodentia > Muridae > Apodemus > Apodemus sylvaticus. Next base: position 729,256 of record NC_067478.1, read on the forward strand.
TTTAAATTGTTCTTTGTGGTTGTCGTGTGGTTCTCATATCTAAAAATGAACTAAACGCAGCTACTCATCAAGGGGTGGGTAAGTGTGCAGACCCATGCATGGGAATCTGTCACAGCACTACACCTAGAAAGACAATGGTCTGCCTTGGTCTTGCTGAGATGCCTCGTATGCTTCCTAAATACAATGTAGGTGGACGAGCCTGCTGCCAGCCTCTCACTTCTAAAGAGATATGAGGCACCCTGACCAGTGCTCGGAAGAGACCGTTCCTGCTACGGCTCCTTGATCACAGTCCAAGATTGCTTCTCAGTCTCCTCCAACTGGCACTGTGGTCCTCTGATTCCTTCTGCATATGACATTCCTTTAATGTCAGGATGAGGATGCAACAAGGTACACTTTGATATATTATCTTCAGTTGTCAGTTTGTTTTCAGTGGTATAACTAAATAGCACAGTCTGAACAATTTATAAACAAAAAAAGTTATTCAATTCACAATTCTTAATGTCCCAGGTAGAAAGGCCATATCTGATGCAAGTCTTCTTGCTAAGGGGGACTTTGCAGAGGCCAAAGGTAGCACAAGACATCTCAGAATGACAGATCTGTCCTCTTACCATTAAGCAATTGGGGGCTCCATCCTAATAACCCCCAATAACCCCAATCACCATCCAAGTGCCCCCATCTCCAAATACCAGAAACTATGGCTTAGGCCAAGCCTGGGTTACTTGGAGCCCCCTCCCTCTCTAGCCCAACCAATCAGATCCCACATCTGTGTTGCTTATACACTGTTCCTTACTCTTCTCTAGGATGTACGTGTTATAATGTTCACATCGTTCCAACGCATTTGTGTCTTACACTCTCCACTTTGCCAAACCACCTGGAAGCGATGACCAAACTCATGGAGTAGAATGCATTCAGAGAAAACGATGAGTTGCTAGAGATGGGTTCATTGTGCGAGTTAAGGCACAGAAATGATAGAAACTGTTCCCGTATGGTACTATGACCTAGTAAAGAGATGATTTTCTTCCTGTCTTTTCTCTTCCCTCCCTCCTTTCTCCCCCTTCCTCTCCCTCCCACTCTATTTCTTTGAGTCAAGGTTCCTCTGTGTAGTCCTAGCTGTTCTGGAACTGACTCTGTAGACCAGGCTGGCCCAACTGAGACCCACCCCACTGCCACCCATCTCAAGTCCTGAGTGCTGGGATTAAGGAGATGTGCCACTAGGGCACAGGCTAAGAGATGACTTTCGAAGCAGGAATGAGGGGCAGGAAAAAGCGAAGGAGGAGAGAGGAACTTTTTTAAAGCCAGAATCAATCTATGACTGCACTGCGTCTGACATGCACACAACAGGCCTGACCGTCTCCACAGTGAGCAGCTGCCATTGGCTCAACTCATTTCCTCACAGGAGCTATAGCGACTGACCAATGACCCTCTAGCTGTGTGGCCCTGAAGTACGGGAGATAACCTACAGGGCACTGAACATCTTTTCCCTCTCTTCCTGAGTCCTCCAGGGTACATTACAATCCTACCCTTACTAAGGACTACTTAGAAACCTCTCAACTTACCATCACTATCTTAAGTACTTAGAGATAAGCCGCCTCACTTCTTTAGCTTTGTATTGGGGGTTAAGAATCCACTCTAGAGGAGGATCCACTTGGAGTGTGACTCCATGGCAGAGCAACTGCCTAGGGTGTAGGAAGCTCAGGGTTCCATCTCCACAACCTTACCTCTCCCCACTCTCTTAGTCTGTGTTCCTCTTCCCACCCCCACTGCTACGCACTTACTGCAGGCCGCACAGGTGAAGCATGCATCGTGGTAGAGATCCCCCATGGCCTGACAGGCCTGGCCAGCTCCAAACACCCCTTTGCTGCATTTCACACAGGATCCTGCAAGGCAAGAAGACAGCAAGTCAGAAGAAAACTGGGATGTTTTTAAAGCTGAGAAAAAGCCAAGGAACAAAGAAGAATAGCCTTCCAGACCACAACACACCACGTCCATGGATTTCTCAGGGCTCAGATCTTACAAGTGCAAAAACCAGCTATCATCAACATTCCCCCCCCCCCCCCACACACACACACACACACTGTCCCCACACCTGCCCAGAGCTTTCAAAGGTTCCCACCATTCAGAAAATCAGATGCTGAGCAAACCATGACAACAACATAGTTCAGAGGGGAAAAAAAGAATCTAATTTCAAAAGTGTTTGAATATGTTTAAATGTATTAACACAGGGTCTTACTCTGTAGCCCAGCCTTGCCTGGAACTCATTATATAACCCACAATGGCTTCAAACTCACGACAATCCTCCTATCTCAGCCTCCTGAGTGCTGGAATTACAGGCATGTGTCAGCACAGTTGCTGAAATTTTAATTTTGTGTGATTTATTTATATGTGTTTCAGAGCTTTCCCAGAACACAGCAGGTAAAAAACTTATTGCATTGTTTCAGAGTTCCTATTTTGATTGATTGACTGACTGAGATAAAGTCTCTCTATGTAGCCCTGGCTATCCTAGAATTTGATCTGTAACCAAATGGCTGACCTTGAATTCAAATAGATCCACCTGCCTCTACCTCAAGAGTTCTTTCTTCTTCTTCTTCTTCTTCTTCTTCTTCTTCTTCTTCTTCTTCTTCTTCTTCTTCTTCTTCTTCTTCTTCTTCTTCTTCTTCTTCTTCTTCTTCTTCTTCTTCCTTCTTCTTCTTCTTCTTCTTCTTCTTCTTCTTCCTTCTTCTTCTTCTTCTTCTTCTTCTTCTTCTTCTTCCTCCTCCTCCTCCTCCCTCCTCCTCCCTCCTCCTCCTCCCTCCTCTCCCTCCCTCCTCCTCCTCCCTCCTCCTCCTCCTTCCCTCCTCCTCCTCCCTCCTCCTCCCTCCTCCCTCCTCGTCCTCCCTCCTCGTCCCTCCTCGTCCTCCTCCTCCTCTTCTCCTCCTCCTCCTCCTCCTCCTCCTCCTCCTCCTCCTCCTCCTCCTCCTCCTCCTCCTCCTCTTCCTCCTCCTCCTCCTCCTCTCTCTTCTTCTTCTTCTTCTTCTTCTTCTTCTTCTTCCTTTAGACAGGGTCTCACTATGTAGACCAGACTGGTCTTTAACTCACAGAAATGGACCTGCCTCTGCTTCATACATGCTGGGATAAAAGGTGTGTGCTACTATATTCACCCAGAGTTCCTATTTTAAATTGACAAACTACTACTACTTACTAAGAAAATCTAAGCTTCTATACTCTTTATTAAATGTCCCCACATCAACCACTCAGGCAAAGAGAAAGTAACACACACACACACACACACATTACACAATACATACATCTCCCAGCCTAGACCCAAGAGGTGATCTTGTCTCATTAAGGCTAGGGGCAGATAGCCATCAAACCTTGCTCATAGGCTTAGGGCAAAATGGAAGGCATCTCCAAGAGGAGCCTCACAACCACCAGTTTCCCAGGACTACCTAGGAAGCAAGCCCCTGATTTGAGGCCTGTTACCTATGCCTCCAGCCTCCTGTTCTCCTCTTAGATCCTTTTTTAAAAAAAGATTTATTTATTTGTTTTTTTATTATATGTAAGTACACTGTAGCTGTCTTTAGACACTCCAGAAGAGGGCGTCAGACCTTGTTACAGATGGTTGTGAGGCACCGTGTGATTGCTGGGATTTGAACTCAGAACATTTGGAAGAGCAGTCACTGCTCTTAATCACTGAGCCATCTCTCCAGCCCCTTCCTCTCAGATCTTGTTGGGCTGCAAGCAAGCATCTTCACCATGTAGACTGCTAAGCACATGCACACAACAAGGAAGAAAACTCTCATGTTCAAACCATTGCACGTGAAGTAAGGAACATCCCATACAAAACCACATTAGTAGGACAAATATTTGGTGTGAGCAATGAGTATTAAACAGAGAGATTAGGTAGGAGAAAAACAAGTGAGTCACAGTTTACACTCTGGAGAACGTGTGCCTATCACGCAGTCCTTCATAAAAGAGGTCCTACTATCTCCTTCCCCACAAGCCAAATTCTAGAAAGATCATGCTGCTGGTAGGATTGAAAGACAGAATCTGAGCCCATTGTATCTCTGTGTAGCTATTCACACTATATACATGTGGGGCACCTCATGAAGAGATGGGGCTCCTTTCTTGCCTTGATCATTTGTCTTCTCAGCATTCAGACACAAGAATAGCCATGCCCCTGACCTCCCACTGCTGGACTGGCCAACTTCCCAATCTGCCTTGTTGCTACCACGTCCACACCAAAGGCCATCTGCCTGAAACCTCAACCAAAGGCCCCTCCCATAAGAAAGCATGCTTCTGCTAGTGACAATGCATCCCTTTGCCCAGTAGTCTATACAGCATTTGTCCAATTATAAACTCTTCTCTCTCACTTGGAGACATGCTTTCCAGATGCTGCAATGGGATGAAGAACAAAGGTGACTGCATTCAGCCTACCTGGAGGAAACTGCTCTCTCACAGTGGGTGATGGGGCTCCCCCACCATACCTGGATCCTGCATGAGACCTCACAAAGTGGCCCAGGCTGGTGCTTAACATTAGAAAAAAAAAGAACCTGTTGACTATCTTTAAACTTTACACAATCCTGAGGCCACCAGACTTACATGAATACCCAAAAAGAAAACAAATGGCAACAGCTATTACTAAATCAAGAGGAAAGTGAGTGGGGCTTTTTCTCAGCTAAAGGCTATATAGCCTGTGGTCCTGGCAGCTCTGAGAGTTCTGGACATCAACAGGTTCTAGAAGTGGGCCACGCCATTGTATCAAAGCTAGACCAATGATCCTAGCAATACTCCATCCCTCCCCCAGAGACAGCCAGTGTTGGATGTCTAACTACCACTGAGCACACCACCTCCTCTAGGCCCACTATTTAGGCAAGGTGCTGATGGATGCCCAATGTCACCTCCAGAGTATCCAGAATCAAAGTTTACCAGCTGATGCTCATGTGCACATGAGGATGGGACCTGAGTGTACAGACGACACAACACAGCACTGCCTGACTCCCTCGATGCCCTCTCATGCACTCTGCAGCTTTGAGCTGATCTGTGAGGTCATCACTAACCCACAAAGGAAGTACTTAAAGACACTTGGTGCTACAGCCATTACACCAGACCTCTTTCTTCAGCTGTCACCAGACACGTGGCCTCACTTTCCTCAGTGGGAAAGGAAGTTCAGAGAGCAGTTTCCCAATCACTGTAAATCTGCCCTTGATCTCCAGCTTCTGGCCTCAATGCCCCTCCCCCTCGAGGGAAGAGGGAGTTTAAGACACCCCACTTCACTCCAACTAAGCCTGCTGCCAGGTAACCTCTGCATATACTCTTCTAGGGGAAAATCCCAAAAGGATTCATAGCATTTTTAGAGGACAATAAAACACTTTTTTTTTAACTCACACTACATGGCCCGATAATTTCACTGAATTCTTCCTGAAGAAGAAAGAAATCCAAGATACTCATTAAAAGTAATGCCTGCAAGGCTGGAGAGACAGCTCACAAGTTAATGGCTTGCACTGCTCTTGTGAAGGACCAGAGGCCTATATACATGATAATTTGTGCTGTGTAAAGTTTATCCTTGTGTTGTTTAAATGCTGACTTCTCTGCCCTCACATTTTGTTGCAATCTGGACACGGCACTGTAATGCTTGTATCAAGAATCTCCTGTCTCAGGTTTGTGTATACAATCCTCATCATTTATTCTCTGCCTTGTCAATTAAAAGCTGGAGAAGCCAGTAACTAGGCAATAGAGAGAAGAGACTTCTGCCAGCCAGGGGAGAAGGGAGAGCAAGAGAGGAAGAAAAAGTCGCCTTGAGGAAGACAAAGGCGCAGAACAATACAGAAATGCAAGTATCTTGGGGATTTTATCTGTGAGGTAGCCAGATTATATTAAACAATTAGAACAGATTATAATGCCTAGTTATTGTATTTCAAGTTGAAAATAAATCTCCATCTCTCTGTGTTATTATAGGGGAACTAGCTAGGATAAAGAAGACAGATTCTGTATTGATGCATTTATATTAAAATTACCAGTATAGAATTCCATTCCCAGTGCCTCTTCTGGCACACCAAACATACACACATACTTATACGCACACATAAATTTTTTTAAAAATAAAATCTTTTTTTAAAAAGAGATGTCCTCCTTGTATCCAGAAATAAAACCCAGCTGAAATGTAGGATCCCAGCTGAGATAATCTACTGTTTACTAACCCTGAACCCCCAAAGAGAAGGACATACAACAACAGTATAATGCCAGTGACCAAATCACCTGAGTTGAGTGCCAAGGGACCAGCAGGTGACAACTCCTACCTTAGGGGTTCAGCTTGGCTCAGTCTCTTAACAGTGACACGACCTACTTAAACTGCCATCTGCGCATCCATCACTAGACACACCTCAACTCTGTAGTCTCTGAAATCTTACGCCTTACCTCTGAGCCTCCACTCAACCCTGCAATGCCATGCCATAGCTCTGCCTGTCTCCAGCAGCCCTCAAACCGCGTTCATTAGCACCTTATCTAACCATTGCAATGACTTTCTTTGTGCCTGGGTTGGCACCAGTGAGGCCTCTAAACTCTTGACGAAGCCTCTTTAACCTTTGAAGTCTTGCTGTCTCTCTCTCTCTCTCTCTCTCTCTCTCTCTCTCTCTCTCTCACACACACACACACACACACACACACACATATACACACATACACACAAACACACATACCACATATATACCACATGAGAAAGAGACAGACAGACAGACAGACTTACTACATGAGAAATAAAGTGAAGTGTGTGATTTGAGAGTTAATATTCATAATTTTAAAAAGAAATGAAAGGTTCTGTTTGCCAGTGACAGCTATAAAGCAAGACATTTGACAAAGGTAACAAACAAAACTAACAGAGCTTGTGGGTTCATTCTTAGTTACTGAATTGTCACGTTGTTTCTGTCAGAGTGTGCTCATAATGCCTATAGAGATGTGTATGTGTGTGTCTGCATGTGGGTATGTATAAGAGAGTGCATCCTCTTCTGTACCTGGATTACAGGAAGCTGTAAGCCACCTAACGTGGATACTAGGCATCAAACTTGGGTCCTCTGTAAAAGCAGGAAACATTCAAAACTGCTATTGCTTCAGTCTAATGGCTCTCTGTCTAAAAATTTAATAAGCTGCTAGCTTTGCTTCACCCTGATTTGTGCTTTCTGGTCAGGGATACCTTATCTAATATACAGTATTGTTAGCACTGAACCACATGTAAATGCAATATGAATTCACTTACATAACGGTTTAGAACAAGCAAAACTATTAAATGGGGCCAGTAGGATGCCCTGGCAAGGTAAAGTGCCTACTGCCTAAGCCAGATGTGGCGGCTATTCCTGACTGTCATTTTGACTGTATCTAGATTTAACTAAGCCGCACATGGCTGGGCACCCAGGTAAGGGACTTAAGTAAATCATTTGTAGTAGGAAGAGCCACTTCTTTTTTTTTTTTAATTTTATTTTTATATATATTTTTTTATTTTCTATATTTTTTAATTTTATTTTTATATATATTTTTATTTTCTATATTCTTTGTTTACATTCCAAATGATTTCCCCTTTCCCAGATCCCCCCTCCCCATATGTCCCATAAACCTTCTCTCCATCCCTTCTCCAATCACCTCCCTCCTTTTTCTCTGTCCTTATATTCCCTTCCAATGCTAGATCGATCCTTTCCAGGATCAGGACCCTCTCCATACTTCTTCATGGGAGTCATTTGTTATGCAATTTGTGCCTTGGGTATTCAGGGCTTCTGTGCTAATTAATATCCACTTAACAGAGATTGCATTCCATGTGTATTCTTTTGTGATTGGGTTACCTCACTTAGGATGATATTTTCCAGATCAAACCATTTGCCTAAAAATTTTGTGAATTCATTGTTTCTAATTGCTGAGTAGTATTCCATTGTGTAAATATACCACATTTTCTGAATCCATTTCTCCTTTAAATGAGGTACAGATCTTAACAAAGAATTTTCACCTGAAGAAATTCAGATGACCGAGAGGCACCTTAAGAAGTGCTCAACATCATTAGTCATTAGGGAAATGCAGATCAAAACAACCCTGAGATTTCTCCTTACACCAGTCAGAATGGCTAAGGTCAAAAACTCAGGAGACAGCAGGTGTTGGCGAGGATGTGGAGAAAGAGGAACACTCCTCCACTGCTGGTGGGGCTGTAAGATGGTACAACCACTGTGGAAATCAGTCTGGAGGTTCCTCAGAAAACTGGACATGAGACTTCCAGAGGACCCTGCTATATCTCTCCTGGGGATATACCCAAAGGATTCCCTGGCATGCAATAAAGACACATGCTCCATTATGTTCATAGCAACCTTATTTATAATAGCCAGAAGCTGGAAAGAACCCAGATGCCCCTCAAAGGAAGATCCACTTCTAACCTGATCTTTGAGGTGGAAAGGTGCACCTTTAATCCAGATCTCCATACCTTCTACTGGCAGCCTATATAAAGGGCACGGGAAGAGGAAGCTCTTGCTCTCACTACCAAGCCCATTCCTTCACTGGCATTAGCATCTACTTCTTTGGGAGTTCCAGCATGTACTGACGACCAACGAGATATTCAGCCTCGTGGACCAAACAACTACTGGATTCTTGGACCTTCTGTTTTGTAGATAGCCACTGTCGGACTAACTGGACCACAGCCTGTAAGCCATTCTAATAAGTTCCCTTTCTAGATAGGCAATAGATGATAGACAGACAGACAGATGATAGACAGATAGATGATAGATTCATTCTATGAGTTCTGTTTCTCTAGAGAACCCTGATGACTAATACACCTGACAACCTGAACTTGATCCCCAGAACCCGTATGGTAGAAGAGAAATGAATCCTGAGAGTTATTCTGTGGCCTCCAAGTACATGCTGAAGTATGTGTGCCTATATGCACAAATAAATGAAAATATAACTACTAAATGGGGGTGGAGGGTGACTTAAGAGCATGCTTTCTTCCCAAGGACCCAAGGTCCTTTCCCAGCGCTCACATCAAGTGGCCTACAACTGCCTGTTATACCAGGTCCAGAGGAGCCAATGCTTTTGGCCTCTGGACTTTTGGCACTTATACTCTCTTATACATACCCACATGCAGACACACACATACATATAATTAAAAATAATCTCTAAAAATCGAAACTCTTAAATGTAGGCATAATGTTACTGTGTAAAGATTATCTTTGAATTATTCAAATGCTGATTTCTCTGCCCTTATAACTGGTTGCAATCTAGATATAGGATTACAATGCTTATTCTAAGTATCCTCAGCCTCAATTTTGTGTAAACATTGCTCCCCATTTGTTCTCTGATTTGTCAATCAAAGCTGATCAGCCAATGTCTGAGCAGAGGAGAAAATAGGGCTGGATTTCTGATCCCAGACAAGGGGATGGGGAGAAAGAGGAAGAGAGGATTTGCAATGAGGAGAGGGTCGAGGAGACACCATGGGAGCATACCTATAGCAGAGAGAGACAAATCAATACTAGAATGCAAGTATCTCTGAGCTCTTGGCTGAGACATATCCAGATTATTTTAGAGGTTTAAAGTAGATTAATTCTGCTAAGCTATTGTGCCAAAAAGCTTGACTAAGCAAATCTTTTAGTCTCTGCCTCATTTATTTGGGAGCTAGTCAGGATAAAGAAAAAAACTGTCACTTTTAACACTGCACTAATACTTAAATGATGTTTAAAAGAAAAGAAAAGAAAAGAAAAGGGGAGGGGAGGGGAGGGGAGGGGAGGGGAGGGGAGGGGGAGGGGAGGGGAGGGAAGGGAAGGGAAGGGAAGGGAAGGGAAGGGAAGGGAAGGGAAGGGAAGAGGGGGTTGCCTGTGAATGGGCACTAACTTGGAAGAGGTAACTATCTGAAGGACAGAACTATTCTCTGTCTTCTCAGGAGTATGCAGGTGTCAAAATATACCAGCTTCCATATTTTGCTACATGGAAACGAGGTACTTAAAAACAGTCACAGCCAGGCATGGCAGTGCATGCCTTTAATCCCAGCACTCAGGAAGCAGAGGCAGGCAGATTTCTCTGAGTCCGAGGCCAGCCTGGTCTACAAAGTGAGTTGTACCTGGGACAGCCAGTTCCAGGACCTTTACAGAGAAATCCTGTAGCTACAGTCACAAATTCCTCAACTCTCCTGAGATGGAGACTGGGGGTGGAAGGCTGTGACTGCTAAGAGTGGACAGAGCCTATCAGCTGAGCTGGCACTAAATGACAGCTGGGCCAGAAAAGGGAGAGAACTAGATGTGTAAACTAGCCCCTGAGCATTCAGTGCAGGCAAAGACCTCCCAAAGTACGATCTCCAGACTTTGCTCTCAGACTATGAACTTGGGCAGAGCTGTCTCTTCCACACACCACACACCACCTCATGCATGGGTCAGACAGAGAGCTGCAGTCATGGGCCACAGGCAGAAGAGAGGTTGCTGCCAGCTCCAGTCTATTCAGTTTCTCACAGTGACCTCTGGCTGGCCAACAAGGAGCCTCTGTTACACCCTTGCCAACAGAGTGCACAGCCCCGGCTCTGTCAAGCCAAGGATGAAAGACGCCTGGAACACCTCCCAGCCTGTGCCCCAACTTGCTGGCTGCTACCTTCACTCCCAACAGGCCTCTGGGGAGGCTTAAGATTAGACAAAGCTAATTCAGCAGGGCAAAGCATAGACAAGCAGACTGGTAGCCTGCAGTCTCCAGTGGGCCAATTCCCAAATCATCTTTTTCTGGACAGGAAGTGCTACCTTTGACATCAAGGACATCCTGTGGGATGAGCAGTCTTTGTGCTCTGCCTTTACTCACTAAACAGAAGAGTACATTTAAAGACCCACAAGTTATCTCAGCTATGATCACCACCTCCTCCACCCTGCCCTGTGCCGGCGGCAGCTTCAGACCCTCTATACCTTTTCCTAGGGGAGCACACACTCCAAGGCAGCATCTGAGCCCCTCCCATCCTTGCCTCCGGTGCACAACCTTCTTGGTTGATCCCAAAATCTTTAAGACTCTGTGTCTCTGAACACATCACCTGGCATCATCTTTCAGATGGGGAAAAAGTAACTAATGATACCTTGGTACTTTTGAGAATACAGCAATGCATCTTAAACAGCAAGGGGCCCACACTATCTGCCACATTCTATCCTGAGTGCTTCCAAAAAATTGAGACAAGCCAGTATGATCTCACATTTCCAAACAGCCATACTTCAAGAGTGAAACTACTGAATAACATTTTGCTTAGTCTGCCATGTCCAAAAGTCTCATTTTTACATAGAAGTGTGTGTGTGTGTGTGTGTGTGTGTGTGTGTGTCTGCCTAAACCACTGTCATTCTCAGAGACAGAAATGTCCTCCTAGTCAACACCAGGAAAACCCCCTCATTCATTCATACACACACACACACACACACACACACACACACACACATACATATAAGCAAATTGACCTTGAACTTGGCTTCTTTCTTCCTGATTCTATCTCCAAAGTGCTGGGATCTCAGGTTTGAGCCACCACACCCAGCTCATATAGAAACACTAAAAAGCATTCTTTCTTCACACCGAATCTTCGAACTCCAGAGTACATTTCATGCTTAAAGGACTTCTCAGCTCAGACGGACCACCTTGCGATGTGCTTAACAGCTACGTGTCTTCAGGCTCCCACACTGGATAGCTCAGATAGCTACATTAGCCAACTCAATTTTCAGTACAACCAGATGCTCATTTTACTTATGGGAAAACAGAGGCACAGAGCAGACAGATGCAAGGCCCACGTTTGTGTGACTCTGCATTCCCACAAACAGCTCCAAGTCTGACTTGGTGTAATAGGAATGTCCCTTCAGAGAGAACCACATGTTCCAGCCAGCACGTAGCTCTGCTTTATCCCAATCTGCCTGGGATTTGGTGATCTTATCCCTGGGGGGTTTTGTGGGGCTCTCTTAGGGACCAGGCAGAAGCTACCCCACCCCCACCCCGTGTGAGTGCCTAAGCTGCCTGCAGCTTCCTTGACTTCCTCCTCTGTCCACTCACCCCACATCCTGAGCCACTTTCCCCTCCCTAGAACAGTCTTTCTTACACACATCTATTTCTGGATAGCCAACCCCCACATAGTCTTGGAGACCTGGCCTGGGCTGCTGGGAGATTTTGAAGGTGACACAAAGAGCATCTTAGGGTAGCATGGGGTAGGGGGGCTTTCAACTGCTCTCTACTTCACCCCATCCCGGTCTCCCAATTCACAGTAGGACTATTGGCTAGCCCCCTAATTCTCCAGGGAACACAATGCCTCGCTGTGAGATGTCAAATCATCCAAAGGACATGCCAGTCAAGGAACTAGAGAAGAGAGGTGGCTCCTGGTACTTCAGGGAATTCTCACTCAGTCAGTGACCTGAACCTGGTTCAGAACACAGTGCAAACCTTGTAGAGACCCCCACATCCTGTGTGATTTCATGGACATAAGCAGATTTGTCAGGGTGTGCACACATGGTTTTCATACCTGCCCTCTACCATGCTGCTCCACTGTCACTGGCTTTTCTGCAAGTAGACGGGAAAATTTTTTTCAAGTTCACCAACACACAAACTTGTTCCTCCTTTCCAAGTGGTGAACACACAGTGTCTAAAGAAGACTCTATTCAAGTTAACCAGCACATGTATACACACACACACATATACACACACATCATCATCGTTGTCGTCATCATCTGAAGATCCTCCTATTCAACAGCAGGAAAAACCCTTGCTGCCTGAAAACTCAGGTTATCTAGTCCCCAAAGAGCAGAAGATTGAAATAAACTGCTCAAGCTCAGGGTCGAAAAGCAGCACACTAGGGTTCTGTTCCCCACGGAGTTGGTTAATACCAGGGACAGCTCTGACAGCAAACTCTGTGGAGCCAGCCACAGCTGCCCCTGAGGTCCAGCTCTTGCTAAAATCACCACTGTACTGAGTCATCAGGAAGCATTGCAAACCATGGTGGAAGGAGAGCAGGAGACACCAGCAGATTCAAAAACCTCAGGGTGTGGCTGAGCACGTGAGCCAACATGGTCCCACCCTGATAAAAGGAGAGAGCCTGGAGGCTCCGGAGAATGGGGAAGCTGCGGTTAAGGTCAGAAGGCAACAGAAGCAAATCTGCTACTGACACTCTGAAATGGCCACCACCTGTTGTCCAGCACAGGACTGCTGTGATGCAATCACCTGATTCAGGCTCCGCATGCTGGGGGTGGGGAACTTATTCACTTGTACCTCCAAGGACCTCGGTCATTACAGCTCACAAAACTTAAAAGACAAGCAAGAAGCCTCCTGGCTTCCATAACTTTATGTGCAACAGGCTCCCAATATGTTCTCCTCAAACCTCCAACAACCAAGAGTAACCGGTTCTCCCTCTCCCAGGACACACAGATAAATCACAGAGAGCAAGAAAGAGGAGGAAGGAACTAAACCAAGTCTACACTCATCTACTTGACATGGTCAAGTAGCAAGTCTCCCCCAGCATGACTGTCAGATCCCATGGCCAGCTGGTTTCCCCAGGAAGGATAAAACGAAAAACAAACCCTGGGGTACATATAAATATTCTCAGGCCAACAGCCCCTGTTTTGGAAAAGTCCGGTGACCTGTTTTGTTTCAGCATAAAGCTTCTGTTCAGCTTGCCAGATCTACTCAGCATAGTTTCATCTAAGTTCCCTCTGGACACTGCCTGGGGACAAGTATATGGAATGTCTCCAAGAAAAGTATGGTCTAGCACACTCTATGCCTATAGCACTGTGGGAGGTCATGCAAGCACTTCCAGTGGTGTAGCCCAGTCACTCATTGTAACCCACACGCCTGAGTGGAACATGAACAGTCAGAGCCTGGGCACTGGGCAGCCGTGTTCCCTGTATGCACACATATCCAGTCCTATCACAGCAAGGTAGGGAGGCACTCCTAGTGGAACAGGCTCCTGGGCAGAAGATATAGAAGCTGGGCAGAGCTGCAAGACAAGGATCCAGCTACTCTAAATAGTGTGGGAGAAGAATGAAGCCCCAGTAAACTCTGTGGTCAGGAAGGCCTTGAACTTCCAGAAATACTGGATGAAGGTCATGGTCTGCAGCTCAGGACTGAGGCCCAGCAAAGGTGCTTGCTTGGTCAGATTACTAAACTCTTGTGTACCTTACTTTCCCCATCTGTAAAAGGGGAGGTGGTAGGGTTGTAGAGGATTAAAAATACATGTGTTATGCTATGAAAAGTAAGTTCCTGACAAACTTGACCCAACTATTAAGTATGCTAGTTCAGTTTAAAAGCCAGTCCTGACATCTTCCTAGCCCAAGGAGCATTCCTCCATTTCTTCTGTACAAATCCACTGAGCCCTAACTTGATGTGAGGCATTGGGACACAGAAGCGAAGACCAGGGCAAACAGTGTGAGGCCCCAGGCCATTATTTTGTGTCAGATGATCGCTGAGGCAACAGTGGCAAAATTACAGTTATGAAGTAGCAATGAAATAGTTTTATGGCTTGGAGTCACCACAACATGAGGAACTGTATTAAAGGGTAGAAGCTTTAGGTTGAGAACCACTATTTTAATCCCAGTACTTCAGATGCAGAGGCAGGCAGATCTCTGTGAGCTCAAGGTCAGCCTGGTCTACATAGTAAGTTCTAGGACAGCCAGAACTATATAGTGAGACCCTGTCTCAAAAAGATACAAAGATAAATGTGTTTTCCCGGAATATACAAAGAAAAAATGGCCACTACTTGTCATTGAAAATGTAACTAAAAACAAAAGTTTTACTAATTCTGTAGCTGTTTGGAAAGGAGATGGGTCTAGGAAACTATATCTAGATTTCTCCAGGTGTCCACATTGTTGCTCAGACCCTCTTAGCTGACCAGCTAAATTCCAGATGTTGATTATACCCAGTGTGCCACATCTTAAGACTTCTGGGCCTGAACGAGATGTTCGGAAGCTGATGGCTCAGCAGGGAGGGGCTTCTCAGCACCAACCCTTGGGCTGCAGGCAGCATTGGGCCAGAACACCTGGCTTTCTGACTCCAAGTGAGTCCTTTCTTCCATAGTTCTGTCTCCTAGCAGCAAGTAAGCAGCAAACAAAAAGAAACAAAATTTTCTAGAAACTCTGCAAGAATGGTCATGTCAAAAGATCAGCTTCCTTCACGCTCTGAAAGAAGGGATGGGGGTGGGTTAAAGGAGAGGAGTAGGAACACACCCTCCCAAGGCTGGGAGGACCTCAGAGAGAAGGCATGATGGGACAGGGAACTGCTGGTGAGGTGAGGAAGCAAGGTCAGTTACAACTCTTTCCAGAAAACCAGATGCCTGGAGAGAGATGGACAGGCCGGTATCTATGTGTTGGGACAGCTAGGGCAGTTGTGTGTGTGTGTGGGGGGGGGGGAGGGGAGGGGGAATTGCAGTGTGAGCAAGGCCAAAGTACTCAGGGGCCTTAGAGGAAGCGCAGATTTTATCATGGTGCCAGACTGGACTCTGACTCCTGTGTCCTTCCCTATCAACTCAGCCAAGAGAAGACGGCCCAGCAGAGACTGCCCCAGATGCCCGGTGCATCTCTGAGATTGCCTGAGGGGCGTGCAGCTCTGAATGAAGCCAGGAGGCTGCCTGGTCATGCACCCCTGACATCTCTGAAGGGAGATGTCATGAAAGTGCTGCTGGGCAGGCACCGGGCTGAAATGTGGGTGAGAAGAAGTCTTTCAAAGACACAGAGGACCAAAATGTTGTCTGAATCCTAACCTCAGTCTCCTGAAGATAGAGTCTTCTGTGTCTTTGTAGGTAGGGAGAGGTCCATTCTCTACTCCTGGGAAAAGGAGACTCTTCAACCTATATATATTCTCATCTTCAGCCTCTCAGTCATGTACCTAGCACAGACAGGCAGACCCTTCTGGCTGGGGAAGAACTTGCATTCTCTTGGGTAGATGAACAGAGGATATCTAAGCCAGACCTGGGAGACCAGCTAGTCCCACCTAAGAGGAAAAATCTGGGGTGGTCTGGGGGCAAGTCACTGAACCTTTGTGCCACAGTTCCTTATTTATAATGGTGGACAAGCTGCAAAGATTAGCTGACAATAGTGTCTCCCAATGCTTGGCCTTCAACAGACAGCAGCTATTATAAGAACCAGGGTGCCCAAGGTCACATGTCCTTTCCAGCACCAGAAGTGGGCTTGTGGGCTTCATTGATGGAGCAGTGACCCAGATGCTAGGGTGAGCCTGGTGGGTAGCCTCACCTGTCATCAGCCCTAGGGGGACTACCCCAGCTGCACAAAACACTCCACCCAAGATCACACAACAACCAGGGCAGCCCACACTCAGCAGCTGACCCCTGGAGGGAGTGTGTGAAAGCCAGGTCAGGATGACATTGGACTTTGTTACCTCCCTGTGGGATCAGATGTGGACCCCAAGAGTACCACTCAATGAGCACCCTCCAAAATAAAGTCTCAGAGTCAGCTTCCAAGAAAGCCAGGCTGAGATGGGTGCTTTGCTGGGCCTTAGTAAGGGAGGTAAGGACCTACACCAAGGAGGAAAATTTGGGGCCTAAATAAACAAGGCCATGGCACTCTGAGTTTTCATCTCCTTTCTGTGGCATGAGCAGCTTCATGAGAAACTGTACCACATGAACGGCATCTTCTAAGAGCCATGAGCACCCGGGAATAACCCGGGAGCCAAAAGCATCCCTGACAGAGCGACAACAGCATCACCATACGAAATGAAGTAAGCCAGGCAGAGAAAGACGAAAACCACAGACTGTCATTCAGACGTAAAAGCTTAAGGGTTGATTTCAGAGAAGCAGAGAACAGACCAGTAGTTACCAGAGCAGAGGAGGGACTGGGTAAGGTGGGAAAGGATCGGCCATGGCTGGACAGGAGGGACATCTCACGTCTTACACACAGGGGGTGATACTAACAGCTGAGGACAGATGACTAAATGTTTCCAGAGACCTAACAGAGAGGATTGTGAAACACAAAGAAATGACAGGAGTCTGAGGAATGGCGACACCAAGCACCCCCACCTGCCTCCTGTCCTTTGTGCTCAAAACGGTAAACGCTGTCTACCATTTCATGAATATGCACAATCGTATTTCCTCTTGGACAAGAAAGAGCCACAGAAGAGTCCCAGAGAACACAGAGTCACGGTGGGGTGAGTGGAAAGAAATAAGGCCTGTCTAGACACATAAAGGAGCCAGATATCCATACTGTAGCTGATATCCATAGTCACAGCTCTCATGAAGCTAAGACAGGAAGGTCTTGGAGAGCTGTAGCCTAAGCTTTGGAGTGAGAAGACCGTATCTCAAGTTATTAATTAATTAACTAATTAAAAACAAAAACAACACACACATATACACGACATCCATGCAAAGTTCCAGAAGTACCCTTAATGCTGCGCTAACAATCAAAAACCAGGGCCAGCAAGATGGCTCAAAAGCTAAAGGCACTCGCCCCCAAGCATGCCCCCTGGGCCCACATGGTGGAATCAGAACTGACTCCTGCAAGTTTTCCTCTGATCTCTATACACACACCATGGAACCCACCCACCCACCGCTCCCCCGCTAATAAAAATTTAAAAACCATTAAATACCCAGAAACTGGGCATCTTCAGAATCCATCAACAGTATTCACTGGCCATACGGGGGAAGAGTCAAATGCTCTGCCCAGAATCAGATGCTCAAGAGACATCTTCACTCTAGCTCAGGAAGGTACCTAGGCTAACAAACCAAACATCAGTCTTTTTTGCTTCTAACTAGAGTTCCACTGACTGATAGCGAAAGAGTACCTCAGGTCCCTTTGGCAAAAGTGTTGTGCCATGAAATACTATTCTGCCTAGAAGTAAAAAATAGCCATGATTTAATATATACCAAATCTTGCAAGTGCTATGAGACCTAGAGAGGGAAAGGCCGGGTCAACTGGTTTTATAGGCAAGGGAGGGGCCGCCTAGGAAATCACATGGTCTGTTAAAACTTGCCCACTGAGTCCTTAAAGGGAGGAATTTTCCTGCCACATGATCAGTCAGAGATAGACACTCCACCATCAAAGCAGCCACAGAGCACACTCTACCCTGGCATGAGTTCTGCAAACTCCACCTCTTCCCTACAAAGGTACACAGTGGTCCTGTCATCCCTTGCCCTTCAAGCTTCTGCCCAAATGCAATCTTCTCAGTAGAGACCTCACTTTATGACCCAGATCAAAACAAGTAATGTCGCCCACAGGACAAGGCTTCATTAGGTAGTATACTCTACCTAATTCTTTTCTCCCTACTACTTGCTCATTTCCTACTGCTTGTGCTGTACTGATTGTCTATCCACTGTGTATTCCCAAGGCCCAGCTCAGAGCACAACACCAGACAGGTGATCAGTGGTTGGAGGCTGAACGAATACAGAGTATGGATCAAGATCGCGGCTCGGATGATGAACATAAACTATCACCCCTGAATAAATATTTTTGTTCGGGCTGAAGAGCTGGCTCAGCGGTTAAGAGCACTGACTGCTCCTCTGAAGGTCCTGAGTTCAAATCCTAGCAACCACATGGTGGCTCACAACCATCCGTAATGAGATCTGATGCTCTCTTCTGGGGGTCTGAAGACAGCTACAGAGTACTTACATATAATAAATAAATAAATCTAAAAAAAAATTTTTGTTCTATGAGCTTTAAATTAAAAACTTAGTAAGTTCAAATTAAAGGATCCACCACATCTCCAGCTACATATTATTTTTCAAGGCCATGCTTCACAAACCAGATGGGGCAGTTCACGGAATAGTGCTTTGTGCTTTAAAAAATAAACACGGAGCTGGAGAGTTAGCTCAGCAGTTAGGAGCACTTGTTGCTCTTGCAGAGGACCATGGTTGAATTCCCAGCATTCACATGGGGGCTCATAACCATCTGTACCTCCAATCTCAGGCAATCTGATGCCCTCTTCTTATTTCTACCAACATTAGACATGCGTGTGGTACACGTACACTCATCTACATAAAATAATAAATAATCTAAGAAGGAACCAGTTAATAGCAACCATGACCCCTGTTTGCTGAGTGTGGTGAAGACTAGTTCCCAGAGCTGCTCATAATAAGCAGACCCAGTACTACTATGGACTGCACATATGCCCACGGTCCATCTCCTTGGGCTTGTGACCCTCCTAAGGCCTTAGGACGAGTTCTTTCGGAGCGTGGGAAAAAGCCAGCCTCAAGGGCCTTCCCTGACCCAGCCCTCCTCTACTGGTGAAGCTACTATTTGGAAGGACTTGGACTTTGGAAAAATCATAAACCCAGTACTCAAGAGGCCAAAAAAAGGGGAGAGAGAAAAAAATTTAAAAGACAAAAAAAAGCCACAGACTCCTAAGCACAGGCTGTCTTTCCAAACCACCCTCCCATGAGACAGGCAACTGTTTTCAACAAAGGAATACAGCCACTTTCTTGCTGCCTCCAAACCCCATGCAGAAATAAAAGTTGAAGTCATGTGTCTATAGAGTTTGTGTGTGTTTTTTTTTTTAAAAAGAGAATGAAATCTGCAACTTGGGTAAAAGCTTCAAGAAGCACCTCCATCTTATTTCGGGCCACACCTATGGGCATCACCTGCCGCTGCAACCTGGTGCCTGGGTGTGGACTGAACCAAGAAGCACCTGGCCAAGTTGTTTTTGTGATCCTGCAGAATTATCTCTCCTCCTTGGATCTTACCCTGAGTTCCCGCTGTGGCAGACCCAAGGAGGGGCTAAAGATTTCCTTTTGTAGCCAGCATCTAGGCAAAGATATGACGCTGGTCCAGGTTCACCTGCAGAACCACCATATGAACAGCAGACGAGAACCAAAAGCCACACATTCCACACAGTTACACAATGTAGAACAACCACGAATTTGGCCAGCTTAAGCCAGACACTGCAAGAGGCTTGAGGTGGTACCTCAAACCCTTGAAACCCAAACTCACAGCATTTCCCTCTTTGTTTATTTGTTTTGTTTTGTCAAGACAGGGTTTCTCTATGTAGCCCTGGCTGTCCTGGAACTCATGCTATAGACGAGGCTGGCCTGGAACTCAGAGATCCTCCGACCTCTGCCTCCCAAGTGCTGGGCTTAAAGGTGAGCGCCACCACGGCCCGGCTTCATTTCCCTTTTTTGAGGGCAGTTATGAACAATCCCACCCTGCCTCACCCTGCACACATGGGTAACTTCCATATGCAAAGGCTGCTTTCTGCCCACAGCTGCTTTCAAGTTTCTAAAGGAGCAGAAGTAGCTGAAAGAGGAAGGAGAAAATAATAGCAGGCCACTTCAAGACCAGCCATAGCATCCTGGTGGGGACACCATCACTCCACCACAGGCATCTAACTTACCAAAGTAGTCAGCTTTGGGGTGAGCATCCATCTCTCGCTCCAGACGCTGGGTGAGGGCTTCCAACTTCAATTCCGCAGTGGAGGGTCCAAGCTCAGGGCCCGGTGCGAGGGTCTGGCAGGGCAGCCTCACCCTGGAGGGGGTGGGGCTCCCTGGGAGCACAGGTCCCCGGCTACTGTCAGAGGACCAGCTGGGAGGGCTCTCTTTACAAGATAACTCAGATGGAGTGGACATTACCGGATGGACATTACTGGCGGGGCTGGGCTTGGGACTAGTGCCAGACTCCACGCACCCAAGCTTAGGATCCAGCCCAGTGGTCATACCTGTCTGGGCACTGTCCTTGCCAGTTGTTGAGGATAATGGAGCAGAAACAGAGAGGTAAGACTTGGGCCCATCCTGGAGCCAAGGCTGAGTGTCCACAAGGGGTTTGAAGACCCCGCCTGAAGCCTCATATCCCAGACCTGGATCTCTTCTCGGACAAGCTCCCTGGCTAGTGCTGCTAGGGGCCATCAGTGCTGAAACAGTTGTGCCCTTGGCTTGAGCTGGGGTCCCATTCTCCAAGCTCATGTTAGTAAAACCGAGGTTCACTCGCTGAGAGGAAGCAGTGGACCAAAGGCCTGTTGGCTTCCCACTGCTATGGCCACCCATGCCACCGTCCTGGCCACTGATGCCACTTTCAAAAGACCTGCCAGAGGACATGGAGAGCTGTGGCTGGTAAGGGTGATGGTCCCCACAGGATCTGGGCAATGTGGAATCATTCCCTGAACAACCAGGCCATCCACTCCCTACACTCATGCTGGGGGACCCTTCTGGTTTATCACCCCACTGTGGGCTTGTCAAGGAGAAATTGTCATAATAGTCTCCGTGAGTGAGGCAGGAAGGGTCTTCACAGGGAACCAGACTGTGTGATGCAGGTCTCTGGGAACTCACAGGTCCCTCTCTGGAACCGCAGTTCTGACTGCCAGGCCTTGCACCATGGACAGATGGCCTGGTCCTCAGCTCCTGAGATGGGTATGGGGGCTGCACGGCCGCAGTGGTGGTAGCTAATCCAGGTGAGACTGCTGGCACAGCCAGAGGAGGTTTAGCGGCCCCATCTGCCGCCAGCTTGCTGCTCGCACCCTGACGGTTCCCACCGTTGACCGGGCTTCTGCCTGCCCTAGGTAGGGCCTCCTCCTGTAGGAGCTGCTGCTGCTGCTGCTGGAGGTGGATTTTGGCCATCTTGGTAGCGAACACCCTTCGAGTTTCCTCAAATTCTGGGTTGTTGCCAGCACCCTTGTCCACCCGGAAGAGCCCATCCTTGGAGGCCTCATACATGTTCAGGTCCTCGATGAATTTACTGGCCTCAAGGCCCAGATCGTCATATTTATCCATGCTGTAGATCAGTGTCGGGGGGTGGGGGGCTAGCCCTGGTACAAGGTGTGATTGGGGCGGGGGAGATTTGGATGCTGGCCGAGGTTTCAGGTCCAGCCCAAGGCGCATAAAGATTCCCACCTGCCCAGCAAGAAGGTCATGACTCTAAAACTTACTTACAGTCCAGCCGAAGTTGAGGCCTTCAGGCCAGCGGGGCTAAGTTTACTTTCAGACTTCTTTCCCCCTGGGGAGCGTCCACGTGGGGGCAGAGCAGCCTTCAGTTGTGCCCGGCCTGCTTAGAAAAGTTCTCTTCTCCAAGTCATAAAACCCAAAACAGACGAAAGAAGACAGAGAATGTACACAGGAGAAGTAAACTCACATCCACCTCGGGCAACCAAACTTGCAAACGCACCCGACAGCCCTTGGCCCGGGGCCGGCGGCGGGATCCTGCAGAGCTCACCGCAGCCGCGGCGCGCGGCCCATTGTCCGATGGCGGCGGCCGGCGGCGGGACGCGGAAGTGAGCGCGCGGGTAGTCAATCCCCGGAGCTTGCTGGCCGGCTGCGCCCGCCCCGGGCCGCGCAGGGGCTCGGGCGGAGGCGTCGGGGGCGGGACGGGGTGGGGCGTGGGCGCCCCCTGCGGGCCAGGGATGAGCACGCCGAGCTTCGGCGTCCCTCGCTGGGCACCGGGAGAGAGTTCCCGCTGCTGCCGGAGAGTCGAGGGTGCGCCGAGCCTCCCTCGGGTCCCCGCCAGTGTGCCGCACCGGCTCCACCCCTGGCAGCGCTGGGGAAACCTCCAGGGAGGGAACAAGGTGTCTGGAGTTCGGTGTCCAGGCCCTTGGCTGATTGAAGCGCCGTTTCCCCGATGAGCCGGACTTCAAAACCTAGGGTGTTGCTGTGGCCGGATCTCTTTGCAGAGATGCTGAGACAAAGAAAGACAAGATCCCCAGAGGTCTACACAATCAGCAAAGCATAGAAGGAGGCCCAAATCCTCTGAAAGAAAGAAAAGGGTGGGGGAGGGGCGGGGATTAAAGTGATGCCTGGGCGCATTTGTGTTGGACAACCTAAGTGTGCCCAGAGAGGCTTGCCGTCCGTCCGTACTGGGTTTCTTGAACCCCTAGCTGGTCCTCACTACTTCAGGGTGCATACATAGCTCCTAGGTGACCGGGACAAGTTTCCCACACAGCCGCGAGCATAATCTAAAACAAATCCCAGGCCTGTCACTCTTGAACTTCAACCCTCTAGGCTTACTCGGGACTTATTTGAAAACAAGCCTTTACTGCTACAAAGCCTGACTGTCCGGCCGCCCCTCCCTGAACCCTGGCGGATGGAATTGCCTAGATTCCCCCCCTAGCGCCTGCTGATGAACTTCTGGTGGCTCTTCTTTCCTGCCCAGCTAAATTCACCTACCCGGAAAGTTATCCCAACCCACAACCCCTTTATTTCCTGCTTGGTTTTGAACACTATTTAAATCCAGGGATGCTGAAGTCACTAACCTGCAGGCTTTCTCCCATCTACTTTAAATGTTTCCAGGTCTATCCTTGTGTTCTCAGCGGGTTTGTTGTTTTTCAGGAATCATGACAAGAAAATGAAACACATTTTCCCCTGGGTATTTTCCACCCTTGTTCAGATGCAGAGCTGTAGGTATGGAGGGTCAGCTCCAGCTGTTTGTCTGCGTGTCCCTTTTTGTTTGCCAGCTGGTTCACTGCATTATGCCTGTGCAGGGTTTGGTTGAACATACATGTTTTGGCGAATCTCTAAATAGACACCGACAAAAAACAAGTAAGATAATATATACAGAAGTGCTTATATTCTTGTATTCTATTAACACAAGAATGGTTCACTGACCTGTAGACTCTGAATGTTCAGGATACTTGTTGAAAATGAAGAGTCACAGGCTTCAGAAACTACTGACCCCAGATTTTGCATTTTACAGCATCTGTGGGATGGGAAGATTATTTGCACAATCAAATTTGATGAGTGAATACTGCTACAAAGCAGTATAGTAAAATTAGGTATTTTTAAGTGTTATTTTTTAAATTATGTGTATATGTGTGTGTTTGTGGGGTGGGGGGGGGGGGGGAGAAGAGTACAGATGTTCTTCTAGGCCAGAGATAGAATCAGAAACTCCAGAACTGAAGTTATAGATGACTGTGTGGCACCCCGTGTAAGTACTGGGAACTGAACTCCAATCCTGTGCAAGAACAGTATGTGTTCTGTACTGCTGAGCTATCTCTTCAGCCCAGGATTAACCAAATTTATTTTAAAAGAACCTTCTATAGCTGGAGCTACAACCTACTGATAGAACACTTACTGGGCATAGGAGAGGGTCTGGGTTCCATCCCCAAAACAACTACAGTAATAATAACAGCAGCTTATAAAGATGGCATCCAGGCTGGAGAGATCGCTCAGCAGTTAAGAGCACTGACTACTCTTCCAAAGGTCCTGAGTTCAAATCCTAGCAACTCACAGTCATCCCTAATGAGATCTAACTCCCTCTTCTGGAGTATCTGAAGACAGCTATAGTGTACTTACATATAATAAATAAATAAATCTTAAAAAAATTATGGTGTCCTATATACCATCATGTGAGTGATCCCTAGAGGTGGTGGACATGGGCTGGAGAGATGGGTCAGTAGTTAAAAGCACTAGCTGTTGTTTGAGAGGCCCTGGGTTTGATTGCCAGCATCCACATGGTGGCTCACAACTGCTCCAACACCCTCTTCTGGTCTCTCTAGGCACTGCATGCATGTGATACAAACGTACTTGTGAGTAAAACACCCATACACAATGTTTGAATGTTTTACTGCTGCTGTTCAATATTGAAGAGACCAAAAAAATTCTAATTCTGCACACATTTATTTAATGCCACAATTATTTAACATAGGCCACTTTTGTCTGTTTCATGTACTTGAAAACATGTGTTGACTAGTATCTCAAAAGATGTGTTCAGGGCTTGTAAGATGGTTCAGCAGGTAAAGGCACTTGCTGCCAAGCCTGATGACCTGAGTCTGATTTCCAGAAACTATATAGTAGCTCCAACTCCTCCAACATACACACATTAAATGACGGGATGAATTAATGGATGGATGGATATGTTTTCTAAAATGTATTCATTCTTGCCTATCAGTTGTTTAAAAAGCAAAATATTTCTAGATCTAGTTACGCAAGAGGGTAAGTCAGGAGAGTCATAAGTCCAAGGCCTTTCTGACTGAAAAGTAAGTTCAAGGCTAACCCAGTCTCAAAAAAAAAAAAAATTAAAAAAAAAAAAGCTGAGGGCTGGAGATTCGTCTCAGGGGAAGAGCATTTGCCTCTCATAGGCAAGGCCCTGAGTTTGACCATCAGCACTACAAAACTTAGAAACTAAAAACATATTATAGGTAGCAGAGCCTGTTTCAAAGCTGGCAGGAATGACCTAGTGATTAGGGCCTGTGGAGAATGCATTGTTAATGTGGAAGGAAGAGGAGTGTGGGAAGACATCCTGCAGACTCCAGGCCTGAACTCCAATGCACTGTCCTGCATAGTAATAGAGAGGAAGGATTTTGAGCAAGCAATGGGCTAGTGAGGACAATGACACTGAGATCTTATTAATAGAATGGAAGCCACTCTAATTACCTGGATTTTTTTTCAGTGGAGTAGGAAGTGAGTGGGTAGCTGAAGTCAGGGAAGTGCCTTTTGGAAACTGGCCATTTTGTGGAGCAAGAGTGTGAGTGAGTGGCCCAGAAGACAGGAAGGTCCTCTGAGCTGCTCTGCCCCACCTGGAGTCTCTGGGCATAAAGTTCACCAAAGTGAGTTCACCATGCTAGCTTGTTCTCTAATTCAATCCATTTGAGTATGTGTAGGTATTGGTGGAGAGCTGGGTCTAATCAGGACCAGCTTTGGCCAGTTAGGAGCAGTGTACCAAGCATAGGCATTTCCTCTGACTAGAAATCCCTTCCTAAGATAAGCAATTTCCAGGTCCCACTGGAGCTCATTTCCTGGGGAAGCGCATCCCAGCACCCTCTCCATCACACTTCTCCCTGACACACAGGGAGCTTCTTCCTTGTTGGTTATTTTTATCAGTCTCCCCGTTAAAATACAAACCTTGTCAAACCATGGGCCTTTGCTTCACTGTTGTGCCCCAAGGAACTCAGAATAGCACCTGATACTTGACAGTCACTCGATACCCCCCCCCCACACACACACAAAAATGGTTAAAATAAAAACAAAAAACAAACAAACAAAAAAAAAAACAGGTATTCACAGTAGAAAAGGGATCACAGGTTTTGCCACCTACAGGTAGAAAACCTTAATTGGTTACTCAAACTTACAGAAACAAACAAATAAAAGTCATATTGTTATCCTTGTAATCACATGTGTCTCTGCAATCCTTCTGTAAAGTTTAACTGGTTATCTTGTAACCAAATATTTGATCCAAAGCATATTTCATGAATGTTAATGATGCATGGTTTAGTCAGGAGTATGACTTCAGCCAGATGCGGTGGTCTGTGCCTGTAATCCTAGAACTTGGGAGGTAGAAGCAGGAAGATCAGGAGTTGAAGGTCATCCCCTCATAAGAGTGTTTGAGTTAACTGGGCAGTGGTGTCCCATGCCTTTAATCCCAGCACTTGGGAGGCAGAGGCAGGCAGATTTCTGAGTTCGAGGCCAGCCTGGTCTACAGAATGAGTTCCAGGACAGCCAGGGCTACACAGAGAAACCCTGTCTCAAAAAACAAAACAAAACAAACAAACAAACAAAAAACCAAAACAAAACAAAACCAAAAAAAAACCCAAAAAGAGTGTTTGAGTCCTACCTGGGCCACATGAGATTTTGTCTCACAAAACAAAAGCAACCGCATAAAAGAAAGGATTTGAAACAGTGTGGTCTCATACAGGTGGGTGTGCATGTGTGCGCATTTTAATATAAAATATATTTAAGAATATCCGTTTACAAACTTGTCTTGCAATTTCAGCACCCGGAAGGCTGGGTAGAACACTCTGCAAGCCTTCAGGACTAGCCTGAGCGGAGTAGTGAGTTCCAGGTCAGACTGGGCTAGAGTGAGACCCTGTCTCAAAAATGTAGGAAGCTTTAGGATGTGGTCAGTGGAAGAGTGGTTGCCTTGATTTGAGCCCTGAACTGGAAAAAAAAAACCTGTTTACATGAAGATATGTATGTTTTTAATATAGGCTTATGTAAAGAATTATAGACTCAGGGTCATATGAAAACTCAAGCCCAGTAGCCTCCAGGCACGTCACTATGTTCATGGAGCTACCGGACCATGAGCCAAAGATCCTCTGGCTTGAATAGAGTCCCACTTACTTTGCAATGAACTGAAAGGGCCTTTCTACGTCTTTTGCTTGGCTATAGGAAATGTCCCTGTGCACAATGCTCTGTGTGTCCCAAAGTATGTTCCACTGCAGGGAGAGCTCTGAATAGAATCTTTTTATTTCAGCTGAGGAGATGGATGAAGAATTAGCCATCAAGGTTCCTTTGAGCTCTTTCCATCCCACTGATGCCCAGAGCAGGCCAGGAAGTGCTGTCTGCTCCAGATCTGCTTCCTGAACCTCAGGCCTCTCTAGCCCCAACCCCCCCTGAGGAACAGTGCCATGAATGGAGAAAGCAGCTGCCTTGAAGGCCCTTTCCTGCTGCCCGTAATGAACCTTTGTTTCATCATTTTCTGCCCTGGAATACTGCCAGGTCAGACCCAGAATTTGGGACTATGACCTCTCTCTCTCTCTCTCTCTCTCTCTCTCTCTCTCTCTCTCTCTCTCTCTCTCTCTCTCTCTCTCTCTCTCTCTCTCTCTCTGTGTGTGTGTGTGTGTGTGTGTGTGTGTGTGTGTCCTGTGCCAGGCCAGCAAAACTCTACTCCTCCCTAGTCCTGCCTACTACTGTCTAGTGCAGCACTCGATAGCCTTGCTGGAGTCATGTGCCAGGTCACATGTTCACACAGCTGAAAATGCCTAACATCCATCAGCCCTCCCAAAGAGCAACACCAGGTATTAGACAAGACTCCATGAGCGGCTTTGGGTTGGCCCCAGTCTCAGGCTTGCTTTTCCTTTTTTTAAAACAATACTCACTACAGCTGGAGAGTTGACTCAGCACGAGGACCTAAGTTTGCATGCCCAAACCGGTGTACAATGCCAGGCATACTTGTGACTCCAACTGCGAAGCAGTAGACCCTGAGGCTATGGCCAGACAGCTTATTTGGTGAGCTCTAGGCCAATGGGAGACTGTCTCACAAAGCCAGGTAGATGGCTCATAAGGTTGAACTCTGGCTTCCATACCCACATGCACACATAAATACGCAAAATAACACACCAGCATGACTTCAACTTCATAAGGTACACATGAGCACACAGTAGCAAAGATGTCCTTTCCACCCCAAGCCACAGCCAACAGTGTCCTCTGCAGAACCAGGCATAATCACCTTCCCAAAGTATGTGGAGACATGTTCATCCTTTTTGGTTTGCTTTTGTTTCTCTGTGTAGCCTTGCCTGTCCTGGAACTCATGCTGTAGACCAGGCTGGCCTCAAATTCAGAGATTCCCCCTGCCTGTGTCTCCTGGAATCCTAGTATTAAGGACATACACCACCATCACCCTGCTCATTCTGTTTTTAAAACAAAAAGGTTTATAAGTTCACGCACCGCTTCTGGCTTTTTGAATTGAACAATAATTTCAGAAATCTCATGTTGTTCTATGTGCAGCTGATATTTCTCTCTTTGGTTGATTCAAGAATCATCCAACAATTTCCTCCTCACAGACATGGGGGGATGATTTACAATGAAGATTCTCTGTGTTCTGGTGAGTCTTATGTCAACTTGACATAAGCTAGAGTCATCTGAGAGGAGGAGAGGACCTCAAATGAGAAAATGTCTCCATAATATCCAGCTGTAGGGAATTTTCTTTTTCTCTACTTCTTCCTTTTCCTCTTCTTCCTCCTCCTCCTCTTTTTCTTCTCCTCTCTCTCTCTCTCTCTCCTCTCTCTCTCTCTCTCTCTCTCTCTCTCTCTCTCTCTCTCTCTCTCTCTCTTCCTTTATTTTTCAAGAAAGAATTGGCACTGTTGGTAGTGCTATTCCTGGGCTGGTGGTACTAGGTTCTATAATAAAGCAGCCTGAGTAAGCCATTCTGGGTAAGCCAGTAAACAGCACCTGTCCAAGGCCTCTGCATCAGCTCCTGCCTCCAGGTTCCTGTGCTGTTTGAATTCCTGGTTTGACATCCTTTAATGATGATATATGATGTGGAAGTATAAGCCAAATAAACCCTCCATTCCACAACTTGCTTTTGGTCATGGTGTTTCTTTTACAGTACTAATAACTCTAATTAAGACACCCTGTACAAGCCAAGCTATGGGATAGACACCTACCATATAAGGAACACAGACAGCCTCTTACTTCAACAGCTTTAGGATTTTTTACTTTAGAATGGATTTACTGGGGTCATAAATGCATTTTCAACTTCTGATACTTTCCATACAGGGGACTTTGTTGGGAACATAACCCCACCATTGGCAGAGAAGTACTTGTGTTCTCAGCAACTCCACAGTGCAGCAGAAAGAACTCAGACTTTTAATGAACACATGGGTTTTCCTTGGATTCCCTCATATCATCCAGTCATGGATGTTAAGAATCATGGATCTTAACCGTTGACCGGCCACTGGCACCTACTGTGTCCCTTCAACCAGCCCAGCCAGAAGCCCCATGGCTTGCTTCTTTGATAAGGAAACATGTTGGCGAGAAAGTGTGCTTGCCTAAAGTCCACAGTCTAGAAGTAGTGAGTCTGAGACTTGAATCCAGGTAGGCTGGTTTTATGCTACCCCATCTTTCAAAATGTAGTCATCTGAATCGCTGTGGAAGTCCTACCCAACACTACATCTAGATTGTGTTGAAAAGATTTAATTTTCTGAGAGACTACTCAACTCTCCTTGATCTAAGTGTCTCATGGCTCCTCCCTAAGCTGTGGGGTCATCTGCCCTAAGTGACCTTTGCTCCAGCTGACACAGAGGCCTGAGAGCACTAGCCGCGTCCTTCTCAGGGCCGTGCCTAATCGAACACTGACATAACAAGTTGGGTAGGGCCAGAACTGACAGAACTCTTGGCCAGCTGTAGACCCTGGTACCACCCTGGGATAAACCCTTGATGTCTGGCTGTTGTGTTTGGACCTGAAACAAGAACTTGAGGTCTGCTGCTAGAAGCTTTTCCAGAGACCTGGGGGACAGAAATTAGTAACAGGAATGGACTTATTTAGTTTAGGCCAAAATGGGGGAAGGAAGAATTCCTGGATTCTCTATGCTTTACCCCTAGAAATGTTACAAGATCTGGAAAAGGACAAATGCCAGCAATGAAACAAGATGTCATGGTCTCCCAGGAGACAGACTTCCCTTCAGTAGCTCCATGGAGACAGAGCTTAAGGCTTTTTCATCACCAGCACACAGCATATAAGTTCCTGAAGAAATCTACCCTCCTTCTTTTCTTTCCTTTCCTTTCCTTCCTTCCCCCCACCTCTCTTTCTTTGGTTTTCCCAGACAGGGCTTCTCTGTGTAGCTTTGGCTGCCCTGGAACTCATTTTGTATACAAGGCTGGCATTGAACTCTCAGATCTGCTTGCCTCTTTCTCCCAAGTGATGGGATTAAAGGCATGTGCTACCAAACCCAGCAACATTTTAATTCTTTAGAGTTCCGTACACATTATTATAGATCTATCACCAGAGCTGTGCTGAGTCAGCTCCCTGGGTGCTCCCAGCCAGGGCATGCTAATGCTGGCCCCTGTAGAGACCTACAAGATGCCTGCTACCCACAGCGATTTGACCTAGGATTCCTGAAACAGCAGTTCAAGGCTCACAGGCTGGCCTAGAACTAAAAATGGTGACCAAACTAGCCTTGAATTCACAGAGATTCCCCCTGAGAACTCAGGTAAAAGGTATGAACCACTACACCTGGCTTCTGACCTAACTTTTCTTAGAGAATATTCCAGTTAAATGCTATGAAAGAGAGTTGGAGACATGACTCAGGTTAAGAACATTGGTTGCTCTTACAGAGGACCCAGGTTAAATTCCCAGCATCCTCGTAGTGACTCACAACCATCTGTAAATCCAGTTTCAGGGGATGCTCTCTTTAGACTTCCATAGCACAGGCAAAAATCCTTACACAAAGAATTATGGAAGGCCTAACACAGTGAGCTCCAGGATAACCAAGGCTACGCAGAGAGACTCTATCTCAAAATAGAAAGAATTACTAAAGGTAAGCCAAACATGGTGGATCTTACATAATCTCAGCACTTAGAAACAGCAGGATGAGAAATGGAGGTCAGAAGGAGATAAAGTAAGACCCATCTTAGAGAGAGAGAGAGGAAAGAGAAGAAAGAGGGATGAGAGGAGAGGAGGGAGGGAAAGAAATTGTCACAGCTGAGAAAGGATTCAGAATTAAGACAAATGGAGGAGTTTCATTACAGGACAAACATACCCACTCAAAAAAAAAAGTGCACACTTTTCAAGAGAAGGCCACCTCCCCAAGGATTTTGGATAGCTCACCTGGCAAGGAAGAATTGTTTGAATTCAAGGATGAAAAAGACAGGGAATTCTAGGAGTGGGTCTGGGTCACCTAGAGTGAGGTTTTACTTCCTCTTTCTGTTTTATCAAGTTTCCTGGATGTGTCCTGGTGTCAGGTATGCACATGATGAGAACAGGCAATACGGTGAGGCAGACATGGAATACCACCATGACGAAGCAGAGGACAGCTGGTGGTCTGCTTGGCTGGCTCCCGGATGGTCTGCTTTTTCTGTTTTGGTGGCTGGCCACATGCTGTCCTGCCAGCTCCGTAAATGTCAAAGAGTCACGCTGCTGTGCAGTGCGGGTGGAGGTCTAGCTTACCTCAGAGCAAAGCCATCCTCTCTCACTTGTGTATGAAATGATGCTCAGGAACTGGAGGGGTGATGCTTTAAGCAAAGGAGGACAACAACTAGCTGGAAAACACTGCCTGCCGGTGCTCACCACGCCCTTGCCTGGACTCACAGCCTCTAGCAGTAACAAAGGATGGTTGTTTACTGTTTAAATAGCAAAATTTGTGGGACTTTTCCAAGGCAGCCTTAAAAAAAACAAAAAACAAACAAAACAAAAACAAACAAAACAAACAAACAAACAAAAAACCAAAGAATACAAACTCCCAGCACAGGAGTCAGCTGATTCCTGCAGTGCTTTAGGTCTGTTCCCACCAGCCTCAGTGAGAGTATTCAGAGCCCCCGAAGGCAGAACTGGGAACAGGACAGCATTTCACTTTCAAGCTTTTATCCAGCACCACCACAGCAAGGTATCACTGCTGCTCCAGATAACAGCTGCTCCAGATAACAGAAGCAGGAGCAGATCAAACCACTGAGAGAACAAGTGTCACTCTCTGGCTGCAACAAGGAAGAAAGGACACCCTTCTCAGGGACAGCAGGCAGAAGGGACAGGGCATGACTGAGGTGTGAACAGTTGAGGAAAAACTCTGTGGGGTGACATTTAAACCTGGAGTGTGCTACAGATAAGGAAGAACCAAGGCAGGTGGGAGCTCAATTGTACATTTCTTGGGGTTCCTGGTTCTTGTGTAACAAGATAAAGGATTATGCAGTGAGTCAACTATAACAGAAGCAGAGACATTTCCAGGGAGGAACTGGCTGGAGCAGTTTAGTAGCTCAGATAGTCTTACTGAGCAGAGCTAGGGTTCTCATGTAATAGAGATACATTCATAGTGTGGGCTTCTCCTTGGATGCTGTATCTGTGTATGTCATTGTACAAACAACTTCATGCATTAGCATTTTCATTCTGTACCTAAGGTTGTGACTTTTAGTAATATAATGAGTCACAATTCACCTCAGGGCCTCACTCAGGGCCTGAGCCGGTAGCCAGACCTAATCTGCCATGATGGTGAGAGTCAGGTCCAGCCACTGTCAAATGATGGGACTTCCTGTATACAACTGCGGGAGGACTGTTCTGTCTGAATATGTGGAGAGGGAGAGCAAGCTGCTCAGTCATCCCTCAGGCCCTAGACTGGGCCCTTACCTCACAGCTGTGACCTTATTACTTCTCAAGTTAGCTGTCCCCCTGCACCAGGCATATTGTATGAGACACATTTCTTGGAACAACAAAACCAAATCACCATACACCTTCTTCTAAAGCAGGTCTGTTGCTGTGTGTCATATAAATGATGTGTGTCTATGGTGTGTGCTATATAAGTAGAGTGGTATATGGATATATGATATGTGTGTGTGTGTATGTGTGTGCATGTGTTGTGTGAAGGGCTGTGTGTTTATATGTGAGGCATGAATGTGTAATTAGATGTACATGGTATGTTCATATGTGGTTTGGTATATACAGTGTATAGATGGTGCTGTATGTGTATGAGTATGGTCTGACACATATGTGTTGGCATGCAATGAGAACTAGAACACATAGAGGCATCAAAAAAGTGACCCATTTCTACCCTGCATGAATAGTCATGTTCCTTCAGAAATAGAAATCTGAAAGAGTCCCCAGTTTTCCTGCAAGGCATCTTCATACCTTTCAAAAGTCCTTGCACTCTAAATTATTATCTATACAAACCAATATGTGGGTCTCATGGAGGACAGGGAGGATTGGGGATCAAAGAGTTAACCCTTGGTGCCAAGATCAGTACAAAGACCGTCTATAGCACACATCACTGTGGGATAGAGAATGGGATCTAAGTCAGAGCAGAGGGCCGGCAGCCCAGTTTGGCAGACAGCAAAGGACTCTGTACAGCTATTTCCGGACCAATCAGCCACTCTCACAGATTTAGGAGGTACATGGCTGTCACTCAGGAGGTGTTTGTTAAGCAGTGTCAGCAGAGCCTTTAGATACTTACAAGATAACGAAAGACTTTGATAAACAAGCAGAAAATTAAGAATGGTCATGTGGCAGGAGGGGTCCTCCTCTCCTGCAGGGCTGTGGACATCCTCTCTAGTGCAGGGATTCAGGCTCCCTCCAGTGTTTCTGGGAGCAGCTGCCTAGCTCCATGCAAACTGGCTGACCTCTTATGACTCAGCTCTTGCCAAGAGGAAATAGGCAGAAGGACCATGTGCAATTTGAGATCTAGTTCTCAATCTCCTTCTAGCTTTCCACCTTCCCACTTCTTGGTAGGCCACTCATATCTTCGGCAACCTCAAAATCCAGGGTTTGCAGATGGTGGCTGCTAGGACCCCACACCCTCCAGCATGGTGGGATTCATGGAGCAGAGCCCCTCATCCCATTCTCTTTTCCAAAGACATGATACTTACTGTGTGAGACACCAGAGTTAAGCATTGATACCAATGTTTTGTTTGTTTCTCTCTCTCTCTTTAGTGTGTGTGTGTGTGTGTGTGTGTGTGTGTGTGTGTGAGAGAGAGAGAGAGAGAGAGAGAGAGAGAGAGAGAGAGAGAGAGAGAGGTGAATACAGGTGTCCTCAGAGGCCATAAACTGGATGCCCGGAGCTGAAGTCACAGGTAGTTGTGTCACTTGAGTGACAGGAATCAAACACAGGTTCACTGCAAGAGCAGCAAACTCTTTTAACCCTGAACCAGCTCTAGCCCACAGACGCCAACATTTTTTTTTTTAAAGATTTGTTTGTTTCATGTATGTGACTATACTGTCTCTGTCATCAGACACACCAGAAGAGGGCACTGGATCTCATTACAGTGGTTGTGAGCCACTATGTGGTTGCTGGGAATTGAACTCAGGACCTTTGGAAGAACAGTTGGTGCTCTTAACCACTGAGCCATCTCTCCAGCCCAGATATCAACGCTTTAAGTCTGAGGATGACTGACTGACAATGGAGGCACGAGCAGACTATTAGATTAGTGCAGCTAAGGAACACAAGAACTAATGCAATACCACTGCCTAGATGCCAAGAGCCGATGTCTAGATGTTTGTACTTAAAGACTAACAGAAAACTATTTCCTGGAAACAATATTTAACGACATCTAAGTTGATTACTAAGGATGGGAACACTGGGTGACATTTATGCTCCCAGTGTTCAGCTCAGCCTGTTTGTAACCTTTAATATGGTGGGGAGTTCTGCCTGATGCCCCTTGACAAAATCCCTCTGGTCTTTACTAGAGGAAAGGACTTTTCCTTACTCTTTTTTTTTTTTTAAGATTTATTTATTTATTATATGGAAGTACACTGTAGCTGTCTTCAGACACCCCAGGGGAGGGCATCAGATCTCATTAAGGATGGTTGTGAGCCACCATAAGGTTGCTGGGATTTGAACTCAGGACTTTTGGAAGAGCAGTCAGTGCTCTTTAACTGCTGAGTCATTTTTCCAGCCCGTCCTTACTCTTGAGGAATAACCTTGATGGTGTATCCTGCCTCCTTTTCCCAGTGCAGTGCCACCAACACTTCTCATCCCAACCCCCATGTCTCAATATGTCCATGAAAGGAGATTCCTCTCTTAGGATTCAATCTCCTAATTCCAGGGCAGGCCATGCCTAAGGAATCCTGGATAGGCTCTTCAATGTCTATGGAAAGGATGTCCTAGGGAAACTTCTAGAAACATTGTTAGCAGGCCCCATCCAACTCTTCAGTTTCCCCTTCTACAAACTTTTCTCAGTATGTGCAGACACGTGAGGGTTACTTTCTGATGCCTGAGTCCTGGTGACAGTTCTCAGGGGAAACTCACTTTCTGTTAGGAGTAATGACTCCTCAGATTGGTGAGTCTCATGTTCACGTGTACCAAGCTAGGTTATTAACAGTAACCAACTTTCTCAGTCACAGGTTCAGAAGTGTCCACTCACAGTTCCTAAGGTAGCTTGGGAACATGAGAACCTAGATATCAGGTCCGCCTTGGGAAACCAGAGGGTACAGGCTGGCTCTATAAGGCAGTTGGAACTATGGCTCTGCCTTCTCTGTATGGTCTTGAGCAAGGCTCTTAACCTTGCTGCTACTGTCAGCAGGGTTCACAAACAGTCCACAGTGGCTAGACACTAAGTGCCTACTGGCTTAGCTGCACTCTTCCAGAAGTGAAGCAAAACTGGGATTTAGGTTCCGGGCGTGTGGGTCAGGGAGGTAGGTCAGAGGTGCTGAGCTCCAGCAGGCCTGGCCTCCTCCCTTAGGGCTTTATTACTCTTGAACCTATTTTTCTTCTCCAAGGATGTAGGCCAGGGTGAGGGGTCAACTCTGGGAAGTCAGCCTTGGATCTGAGGCCTTCGTCTCAGCCCTGGCCTGGCCTCTGCTGTCTTACAGAGTCATCCCCACCCTCTACACTCCAGGAGGAATCGCCACTTGTTCACTGCTGGTCATCTCAGATTCCATTTTCCGAACTCATCAGCCTGGATATGAGCCATGGGCCTCCCACGAAGCAAGTATCTGTTGCTCTGCTTGTTCTTCTCCCTGGGCTCCCTCCACCTTCCCGTGAGCTATGTAGGGTAGGGTGTGACTGATTCCCACTCTGCAGTCCTTCCTCTCTCCTAAAGCAGCACAAGGATTCTGCAAAAGGTCCCATAAGTGGGATGTTTGTGGAGCAGGGACTTCAAGAGAGCTCACCACACTGTTGTGGTCTCAAGCTAGTCACAACTACGGGAACAGGTCTGAGTTTTCTGTCTGATCTCACCTACAATCTTGATGGCTAGATGGACAGGAGGGCCTTGCTCACTACAGACACATGAGCACCTTCTTTGAAATCACAAGGGTAGCCTAGAAGAAGTCCTCCTTTCTATTCAGACCTAATACCTAGACCAATGCTGAATTCAAGTGTTGCTGTGCCTCTCTGGATTCAGTTTCACACAAAGGAAGAAATATTCCTTAATTGTACCCATATTCCCAGAGAGCTGGACACCCTGGCACAGAAGATAAAGTAATATACACCATATTGTTTTCCTCATTCATTTAGTATCCCAGGAGACTTCAAACATCTTTCTGCCTAAGTTTCCCAATGCTACGACTGTAGGTATGCACTACCATGTTGAGCTGACTACATATATTTACATCTTCTCTATTATTGAAATACTAGATGCTCTTCCCTGCCCCAAAAAAGGATGAAGAAAATGCTAAATTGTAAACAGAAAGATCCTCATCAAGTGATTTGTAGGGATGGAGAGATAGCTCGGTAGTTAAAAAGAACTTGCTGCTCTTACAGAGGACCCAGGTTCAGTTCCCCACACCCACATAGGAAGGCTCACAACCACCTGTAACTCTAGTTCCAAGGGATCCAACATACTCTTCTGGCTTCTGGTGTACATACAGACAAATTGGCACACACACATACACATAAACAAAAGTTTAAAATTATGGTGATGCTTATCTGAAATCCCAGTACTCAGGAGCAGGAAGCAGGAAGATCTGTCAGTTCCAGGACAACTTGGGCTACAGAGCAAGGATGACTCAAAGGTTAGGATCATATTGTCTAGGGTATCTTGCTTCTAGTTATGAGAAAATTTCCATGTCACAACTGTAAAAAATGTCTTTAGTTGATGTCTTTTCTTCCACTGACTAGATGCTCATATTTGTAATGACCTGTTCTCTGAAAGAGTGTACTCTAACTAGCTGGGAGGAGGAATGCCTGGGAAGTTTACCGCCTTGTTTGGTGTTTTGTTCTTGGAGTCAGTTTCACCTTCTTTGGCAGATGCCCACCCTGGCAGGATCCACACAGGGTACATTTTTTTCTTGTTCACAAATTCTTCGTCTACTTTCCAATACACATAACCTTCTTCCTCTTGGAGCTTGAATCTCCCAGGAGCTAGCAACAACCTTTCTCCAGGCCCTGTAGAACCAAGCCCAGGCTCAAGCAGGGGCTCTTACCAACCATCTGTCCAGCAGAGCAAGACTACTGCTGTGTTTCCCAGACTGACTAGTTCCCCATAAGGGAGTCCAGCAGTTTCCAGATTGCTGGAAAGGCTGGCATCTCATCATGTTGTCACACATTAAATCAAGATGGGCATTTAGGTGAAGGCCT
The DNA here is from genome assembly GCF_947179515.1 of Apodemus sylvaticus. Taxonomy (NCBI): domain Eukaryota; kingdom Metazoa; phylum Chordata; class Mammalia; order Rodentia; family Muridae; genus Apodemus; species Apodemus sylvaticus. The sequence goes on from NC_067478.1 coordinate 766,750, forward strand.
GGTGACATAGCAGGGCAGCATTAAGAGATGCCAGATAAGAGTTTACACCCTGCCTCTTCCTCGAATTAACTTTGAAAACCAGGCAAATTACTGAGTCTGAGTTTCTTCATATTCACGAGAATAATCCCTACCCTCTAGGGTTTTGTTGGAAACTAACCAGGGCAATGAGTTTCTGACTCAGATCACACCCCACCCCATGCACTCCACAGGGAGCAATTTTCTGTCCAAATGTTCTGCCATGTCTACTGCTTCCTAGGAAGTACCGATGAGCTTGTTTTTCCAAGTTTCATCCTCTTGAAGAAAATGTTCTTCAGTGCCTAGTGTGCCATCCCAGCAGCCTAGAGACTTTACTGGTCTACTGTTTAGGACAGATACACCCAACTAATGGACATCTACCCTTAGCTCACCAAGAAATTAAGCTTATTCCAGGAAAACACAAAACAGAAAAGCAAACAAACAAACATAGACAAAACCAAAAACCCTTCACTTTTAACCGTCATGTGCTTCCTGTGTCATGGGACTGTTATTCCTGTTGTCTTGAAGATCCTCTTAAAACACCTCTCCAGAGTTGTGGCCCCACTTTCCCTTCTGGTCCTAATCTCTTCCAACTCTACTTCCTCACGGTACTGGGCTAAACTCATCCCAAGTAAGATGAAAATGAAGGAGAAAGGACTGGGTAGGTATAATGGTCCATAATTCATTAATTCAATGGTTTTCAAATTAGAATCACTGGTAGTTTTTCTTTGAGACAGTCTCATGTAACCAAGGATGGCTTTAAACTCTCAATTCCTCAGCTTCTCACATATGGGATTACAAGTGTGTAATTGGTTTCTTTGGTAGGGTTGACTTGCTGTTTTGTGTTGGAGATGGAACTTAGGACCTTGCCATGCTAGGTCCTCACTTATAAAAAAATTTAAAATCCTTTATGATAGAGACAATTTAGTTGGAATTTCTAGGTATTGAGACCAGGCACAATATTAAGCTTAAGACTCTGTGCATAAGCCTCTCTCTTGCTTGTGGGCCTAAGTGAGCACTGTCTGAATGGAGTGTGAGCTGAAGTTGATGGACCACAGGTATTCTAGGGAGGTAGCACAGAGCCAGGGCCTGTGAGGGTAAAAGACATTGGAAACACAAGCTAGATACAGGTGAAGACAGGAAAAACAAAGCAAAACAAAGCAAAAAAACAAAAACAGAGAATGAGAAGGAGCCAGAAGATTAGAACAGATCCTAGAGTTAGTTTGAGGTCAAGCAGGGCGATTCAGGAGAGGCAGAGAGAGGAACCAGATTGAGTCAGTCAGCTTGGGGAGGAGTGTGAGCCACAACAGCTGGGTTGAATCAGCCAGCCAGCGCTCAGAAAGAACAAGAAAGGGCCTCAGAGGTTGAAAACATTCTAGGCCTAAATTAGATTGTACGGAGGCCAGAAGCTTCCAGACTAGACCTAGGTTAGCAGACTGAGGCAGTGAGCCTCTGAGAGGACAATCATTTCAGGAGAATAAAAGTTACATTTACAGTGATGTTTATGACATTTAAAGGCATCTGAAGGCCGATGACATGCCAGCCACTTCTGGGTGACTTCAGATTACAGATACAGAGCCTCAGCACCCCGAGATGGCTAGTTTCATCTTAGTTCTTCCACAGCTTAGTATTAAGCCCTTGCTCAGGCCATGTCTGTAATAGCATTTTACTGATGACCTACATAAAGCCAGCTTGCCTACTTGACTGGTAGTCTGGGTCCTCATCTGCTATGATTTAGCTGTCTCCCACACAGGAGGTGACACCCAGGAAGCAACAGTTCTGTTCATCTCTGATGAACTTGCTTTTGCTAGTGACACTTGGGGCCAAATCAGTGACAGTGGTGTCACTATCTAGGGGTCTATGTGAGCCATTTGGGGTTCAAGGTCCTCACTGGGCTATGATGGGGCTCTGGTGAGGATCAGCAACTCAGAACAAGGTTCCACTCACCACAGAGCACACTCTATGTGTTGAAACAGGGCTATCATGCAGTTCTTCTGTTCAGGCTAAGAAGTGGAGCCCTTTCCTAGACCATACATTAAACTCAGCTGGAGTGGAAGAGACCTGTGTGACCTAGTTGAAAGGTTCTGGAGACATATGCAGAACAATGTGTAGAGATACTGGTGTTCATGTTCAGTTCCACAGTTGAACAGTTTTATCTGCCCTATGAGCCAAAAGCCCAACTAGCACCATCTGCACACCTGACTATTGTGCAGGTCCTAAGCCTAAGTGGCTCCTTAGTCTACATGACTCCTGAGACGTTCGCGAGACAGTACCGTGGGTATGTGCAAAGCTACCGGCTGCTTGTCAGCCTTGCCTGCTTCCTTTCTACTTCTTGCTCCAACCTGGCAGCATCTCTGGTGGCTTCATACCCGAGTTTGAGTGGAGGGATATGGGACAACTGAATCAATCTTCTCCCCTTGTTCCTCTTTGCCCACATACATTCTCATCTAGGGCCAGACTTCAGCACACAGGCCTCCTGCTGACTCAAGTTGGTCCTGGCACAAAGGCCAATTCCCCTGACATTTGACTTTTTGCCTGAGTCAACATTCCTTCCCTTGATCTGGGTGGAGAAGGAGGATCCTGGAAGCCGTGGTCACTCCTGCACCAAGAAATTGATGAGGGCAGTCCTGGGGGAGAGGAAGGCCTTCCTGATGCTTCTCCCCTGCAGCATCTTGATGCCTAGCTCACTCTGGAGAACAAATTCATGGACTTTGTCCTGGTCCTGGGCAACATGCTGGGGCACAGGGATCTTGCCACAGGCCTTGTTGTTGATCTGAGGAGAAAAAGAACAGAAAGAGTGAGGAGAGTCCACACGGAGGCAGGCTGTGAGGGTGCTCAGACTCAGGTTAAGCATTCTTTCTGAGCGTGGGCTTCCTGTGGTTCACAGGTACAACAGGCCAGGCTTGCTGGCCAGCCTTGGGGAGAGTTACTGTTTTTCTGCCTCCAGATGGAATGCAATGCTGGCACCTTCCACAGCACATGTTCATTTTGTTTATTCTTTTCCTTCTTTTGTGCTCTTCTGTCTCTCTGGACTCTAAGCTCCATGAAGATAGGAACCCTGTTGTCCCACTGGAATTTTGTTTTTGCTGAGACAAAGTCTTATCATATAGCATCAGACTTAAACAGTGGTCCACCTATTTCTGATTCTCAAGTGGTAAGATTACAGAGTAAGCCACTGTGCCTGGCTTTTGTTTGATTTGTATCCCTAGAACCTAGCACTATGCCTGGCCTAGAGTCAGGACTGGACCCAGGTAAGGTAAGTCGCTTCTTTGAGCTTGTTTCCTTAACTAAGAATGGTGTAGCCTCCTGTAGGGTAAGACAAGGAAAATCACACGGCGATGAAAATGACCTATTGCTTGTCCATCTGTCCTCCAGAGGATCAGATGAAAAACCTCTCCTGGCCTCTCCATCTTCTGCCACAGAAGTCATTGACAGGCCATCACATTTTGTCTCATATTACACAAATGGAAACTGCATACAGGGAACATACAGGGACCTAGTTTTTATATAAACAGTTTTATATAAAACTGTTTATATAACGGTCACAGAGCTTGCTTGGTACCAATGCCAGGCCTGCAACACTAAGGCACAGAGGGTCAGGCCACACTGAACACAGAAGCAATTCTTGAACAGGGTGCAAGGTTCTGCCCTTGGCTTAGCGTCTTTTGAGGAGTAGGGGGAAGACATGGATGACTTTTCCATGATGCTGTGGGCTGGCTAATCTGAGTAGCATTTGTGTTTTCTGTATTGTGGGCTTCTGCATTGGGTTCTTGTGGCAAAACAAAATAACCCCAATTCTTGCTGGGCCTGGTGGCACAGGTCTGTAATTCCAGATAGCTTGTAGGCTGAGGCAAGAGAATAGTTCAGGGCGAGTGTAGGTTACAAATCAAGCTCAAGGTCAGTTTGGGCAATTTACTGAGACCTGGTCTTAGAGTAAAATATAAGAAAAGGACTGGGAGTGCGGCTCAGCAGAACACCACTGGCCTAGAACGCACTGGGCTCTAGGGTTCAACCCCAGAACCTAAAAACAAAATAAAACAAAAATTTGAACTTTGGGCTAGGCATGGTAGTGCATGCCTTTAATCCCAGCACTCAGGAGGCAGAGGCAGGAGAATTTCCATGAGTTTGAGGACAGCTGGGTCTACAGAGCAAGTTTCTGGGACAGCCAGGGCATAGAGAAACCTGGTCTCAAAAAAATACCAAACCAAACCAAAAACAAACAAACAAACCCTTGAATTTCTCCTCCATTATTACTCTTATATATTGAAAATGGTAAAGATTACCAAAAAAAAAAGAGGTTTATGTAACTTTAATGAAACATGCTTGACTGTGAGTGGGTAGTCTGCCTGCACATATATTTGTACACCACATGCTTGCTTGGTGCCAGTGGAGCTAGAGGAGGACATCAGAGCCCATGGAACTGTAGTCACACATGGCTGTGAGCCACCACGTGGGTGCTGGGCACCACACTCACATCCTCTGGAAGAACGTCCAGTGCTTCTCACCATCAAGTCATTTCTCCAGCACAACAGAGAGATCCTGTTACCTTCTATGTGTCTCCCCACTGTGTCCCCCTAAACCTACCCAGGTGCTCCTAAATGCAGCTGGAAGACCCTGGAGTCATTAAAGCAGATTGGGCTGGTGTTTCCCTTTCTAGTCCTTCTGGGCTCTGAGAGTTGACATTTACATGCCTCTGGGATATACTAAAGGCACAAGGAAGGAAACACAGACCTCTGTGGTGTGGGCTTGGTCAGAAGGAAGGGCTGCTGGGGGCTGGGTTGATGGGTCACTGGTAGGAGAGCGATAGTCTGTAGATCACAGTCAGGCCTTATGGGTGGCACTCACCAGTACAGCCATCTGCACCATATCTGGTTTCTGAAGGAACTGTGAGTCCACAGTGGGCCAGGCCTGAAGCATCACACCAGCATCCCAGGCATAACGGTCACAGAGCTTGCTTGGTACCAATGCCAGGCCTGCAACACCAAGGCACAGAGGGTCAGGCACTCTGAACACAGGGGCAATTCATGAACAGGGTGCAAGGTTCTGCCCTTGGCTTAGCATCTTTTGAGGAGTCGGGGGAAGAGATGGATGACTTTTCCATAATGCTGTGGGCTGGCTAACCTGAGTAGCATTTGTGTTTTCTGTATTGGGGGCTTCTGCATTGGGTTCTTGTGGCAATATCAGAGATTTCTGTAAATTTTAAAACTTTTCCCTATTTGGCACTCTTATGACTATATGGCTGATCAATGGGGTAGAAATCAAGACTGCTCAGAGGCTGAGGATCAAGTGGTGTGCTGTTGCAGTGGGGAGCTGCCTCTTCCCACAGCTGGCCCGTGATCCCAGGTTTCAGTCAGTCTTTCTTTGAACAGCATGCAGGGGTGTGAGGATGGATGGACATGGGAATCTGAAATGGGTGGAAAAGCAAGGCTGCCATGGCTTGGGCTACCCCCATTGCTGGAGAAGAATGCCTTCTGACAACAGGCTCCAAGCACAGGTTGTTCTCACAAGCGTCTCCAGCCATGAGGATCTGTGGTCTGAAAATCTTGTCCCCAGCGCTTCTCACATGAGTGTACTGGAGATAAGGATGCCCTCCACCCCTCCACCCCACCCCCAGGAACTGAGCATTCTCACTCTACTACATATTCTTGCCTCACTCATGAACGGACCCTTGGCTCAGGGTGGGACACAAGAAGTGGGTGTGGTATTAACCCTTTCCAGTCTTCTTCCCTGGACGGCTGGGGCTTCTCTTTCCTTTTAGAACTGGGAATGAACCCAGTACCTCAAGCATGCCATGTATGTGCTCCACTGCTAGGGTGTACCTCAAGACCCTCCTTTTCTTTTAGAGACAATGTCTCATAGGTTTTTCATAAGAAATTTATTGCTTTTCTATATACTACTTATATGTATATTACAGTTGTACTGGTGATGAACTTGGGGCTCTGCACATGCTAAGCAAATACTCTACATTCAAAGCTCTTTTGAAACTTGAAAAGATTTTTAAGTATAGAGTTTTCCCATACTTATTGAACTGAAATCAGTTCAATAATTTTCTTCTAGTTTCTTTGAAAGGTTTCACTTTCCCCCCCTATTTAACTTTCAAATTTACTAGTAATTTATTTTGTTTATAATGTAAAAAAAAAATCTTCAAAAACACAAAGTAAACTTTATAAACCTATTTGTTGCATAAATCTTCCTTTCCCAATTGATTTGTGGGAATTGCTCCCTTCAAAATATTATTATACTGGAATTGGTTTGGGACCACTGGCTTCAGATATTCAAAGTACGTGTGTGCAAGTAGTTAGAAACCTTGGGCCAGAATGTGACACATTCTGCTTCTTTTACTTAGAAGAAAAAAAGTCCAGAGTATAGATCAGTGAGAAATGTTTGTTAGCATGAATACTATCTTGAGTCTGACAGTTCGCAGGACTGCAAACACCCATGAAAATACACAAGTGTGCATGCATGTGCACATGCACAGAGGATCAGCCTTATTGAACCATGAGTTAGTAATTGCCCATTTATGCCCACTACAAGCTCCCCTTCTTCTCACATACTGAAATAATAGACCTTAGATAAGCCTGAGTTGTGGATAGGCCATTGGGTGGTGCTGATGCATTTTATTCTACTGGTCTCTGCCTTGACTCTTGTACTGGGTCTGTATGCATTCATTGTAGCTTTTTAAGTTTTCCTATCTGATATCTAAGTGATCTGGTATTTCCAGTTATTAGGAGGGAAGTGAAGGCTCCTTAGGGCCCAAGAAGTACCAGGCCTGGCTTCTTCCTGGTGCCAAGCTGGTCCTAGCCTCTTTCTGGTGCCCATCTGGGTCTGGACAGAACTATTGTACTTCACAATGAACTTAATGGCCTTTTGGCAAATACAGAAAAGATTCTGGCTTCTTCCTTCTCTAAAGTGAAATGGAGGTCACAGAAAACAGATAATCATGTCTTTATTTGCTGAGCTGGTAGTGGCTTGTCCTGTGACCCAGATGTATTGGGAAGGTTTCCAAAACCTCCATATGGAAGTCATACAGGATGCCTAGGAGATGAAAGGATCTTGGGTAAAAATGTTCTGGACAGAAGCTGTTACAAATTCCACTGAGAAAAACAAGGAAGCCCAAGGAAGGCCATGCTTCCTGGAGTAATCAGGATGTTATTTATAGGTGTGGTCTTGAGCTAGGCTTTCCCTGAACAGTGGGTGCAGCTCGCCTGTAGGGTGCAGCTTAGCACCCTACATGTGTGCAGGGTTTTACCACTCTGCTCTTCTAAGTGAAAATAACCAACATGTATATGGCAATTACAAAGACACAGCCAAAGTGAAAGGCCAACAAAATGGGATCAGTCTGAATGTGGGACATGAGTGACAAAGATCTGACCTGCAGGGCCATCATGCAGGGCCAGTTGCAACCCTTTCATCCCCAGCTCTGGAGAGCTGACCTTCAAAAACAAACCTCTCCACTCCCACCCTAAGCACAGGTCCCAGGCTACCTTGGTGGTGACTCCCAGTGAATATTAGGGGGTCGGCAGTGATGGTCAGTTTCCGTGGATGGCGATCCTCTTCTGGTGGCATTTTGGCGCTGTCTCTTCCCTATCTCCCCACCCTTGTCTGTGCTAGCTGATCCCACTGTGTATGCCAGGAGGCTTTGGGTCTATGCTGACACTGCTTATAGCAACCCTGGCAATTCCCAAAACATGAGCAGGAAGCAGGGGCACTTCACGCTGACCTTTCCCAGAGAAATGAATTTGCTCAAGTGTTTTTGAAAGAACAACATCCACATTGCGTGGACACACCATCAGAAGCTGGAGTGTGGCCCAGTGGTAGGACATACACTTAGCATGTACAAAGCTGGGCTGTTTCTTTGTTTTGTTTTGTTTTGTTTTTTAAGATTTATTTATTGTATGTATATGAGTACACTGTGGCTATCTTCAGACACACCAGAAGAGGGCATCAGATCCCATTACAGATGGTCCTAAGCCACCAAGTGGTTGCTAGGAATTGAACTCAGGACCTCTGGTAGAGAAACCAATGTTCTTAACCGCTGAGCCATCTCTCCAGCCCAACTGGGCTGTTTCTAACACCATTTACTAACAACACACAAACACACAACAAACAAACAAACAAACAAACAAACAAGACCCATCAAAGGGCCTGGCGTGGTGGAGACTCTGGACGAACACTTGGAAGTAGCTTTGGATACCAAAACAGATAAAGTCTGAACTGAGCTCATGAGTTCACAGTGAAGGCAGGCTAGGGGTGAGTGGGTAGCAGTGCTTGTCAGACAAGCTCGATGATCTGAGCTTAGATGCTCAGAACCCATGGAAAGTTGGACAGAGTAGCCTAAGGATCTGTAGTCCATGGGTGCTGCTATGGTGAGACAGAAGGTGGAGACAGGAGGAGCATCTCTAGTGGTTCTTTGGCCAGCTAGCCTGGATTACACAGCAGTTAATACCCTGTCTCAAAACGAGGTAGAAAGGTAAGAACTGACACCCAAAGGTTGTCCTCTCTCTACATACAGATACAGCGCGCGCGCGCGCACACACACACACACACACACACACACACACACACACACACACACAGAGAGAGAGAGAGAGAGACAGACAGAGACAGAGACAGAGACAGAGCAGCTAAACCCTTAAGGGATGAAGAGCACTCTGACAGACATTTGCTGGGCTTGGACAAATGACAGTAGTAACTAGTTAGACAAGGACACTTCTACATACCTGCCCAGAGTTCTGAGGTTACATGAGGAGCCAGGGGGGCAGCCATCACCAGCAGGGCGCACAGAGCATCCTCAAACTCAGGACTGTGGAGAACCACTCTCTGAGAGGCTTGCTAAGGAAGAGGAAGGAACATTTAAGACTGAGGCACAAATAAGCAGAGTAAGACTGGCAGTGAATGAAGTACAGTCCAGAGGCTCAGTGGGTGGGAGAAACACTCATTAACTCTCTGCTCAGTTCAAGAGACTTCTCTCCCAGAACCACAGACCCAGCGCTCACAGGTGCCCATCAAGAACAGGATCTGTGCCCCATCTGACAGAATACGAGGCCAAGCCTTAACAAGGGAAAGATAGCTCTGGGAACAAGGTCAAATTGTAAGCACTCTGCAAGATTTCCAATGAGATGTGGCCTAGGGGAAAATGCAGACTGTCTCCTAAGGTTTTCCACTGTAGAACACCAGGGTGAGGGTCCTCTCTATCCACCAACTATTGACAAATTCTTCCCTTGTCAAGAAAACCTGGAGTAATGTGTAGCAAAAAGGCGAGCGGCACTGAAGATGATAGCTCCTTTAGTTGGTGGAGTAATTCTGCACCATCCAGGTTAAGCAAATACGAACAGTACACCCAGACACATTCAGAAAGTCAGGCAGTAGGGGAAGGAGGTTAGAACAGAGAGAAGCCTAAGCTTGGCCACGGCTTTGCAACTCCATGGAGTCTAACCTTTCACTCCTCCATGGCCTCTGACAAGAGGCATGAAGCCGGGAGAACCATCATAAGTTGAGGGCCAGCCTGGGCTACACACTAAGGCCCTGTCCCAGAAAAAGCAGATGGCTCTGCCTAGACAACCTTTAAAACCTTGAAGTGGAATGATAGGGATATAACCATGGAAGGAATGTTCCCAACACTTCACCCTCTCTCTGCAGCTACTGATGAGACCCAGCCACTTACCGAGAGGGCACTGCTGAGCCCCATCAGCTGAGAAACTACAGAATTCAGGGCAAAGTCCTCTGTGAAATGGGTGGTCACCTGTTGATAAAAATTGATTCTTTTTAACTGACTTTCTTCAAAATTCCTTTCCAGAAAAAAGAGTGATAATAAACAAACAGAACAAAGCCCAGACAACAAAGCTAACTGAAAATAACAACAAAAAAAAATGCTGACAAATATATTTACTGCTTTGAATAATGACCGCATTCTATGGCACAAAGACTTTTAAATTCAGTCAGTGCTGTTCCCACTACTTAGGACTGCCTCTCTTTCCACATCATTCATGTCTGCTGTTTCCCAGAACAGATGCTTAAGAAGACACTGCTAGTTGCTGGAGCAGGAGCAGCACAAAGACTTAAGAGGCAGGAGATGCAGATCAGGGAATGCTCTCCATAGTCTGAGTGAGGCCTAGGGCTCACTCCCCACCATTACATCTTTAAGATGTCAGGAGTTCCCAGCTGTGGAAACAACATCAGTTATCCAGTAGGAGAGCAACAGCTTGGTAGCACTCAGACCCCCAGAATCACCTTGGCAACTCCCTTGACACGAAGGATGGAAATAAAGATGAAGAAATGGCATTAGGTGAGCAGCTAGGCCCAGAGCCACTCACTCAGGTCACAAAAACAAAAACAAAAAAACAAACAATAGCTACCCCCTGCTGTGCCACCACTGTCACCTGAGCTACAGGTAAGAAGGGGCCTTGGCCTTCACACACTTGAATCAGTCCGGCTTTCCCTCAGGACCAGGCACATTCTTAAAGCGTGTTCTGCTGCCAACCTACACCCAGCCCGAGTTAGCAAGTGGAAAACGACTCGGCCTCAGAAGAACTCGGTTATCAGAAACCCATTAATAATAACCTTAGATTTGTAGAAATTAACCTAAAACAAGACCCCTGGGCACTCTGTATCAAAGTAACCAAGTGCGCACAGAAGAGCTCAGGTCAGTGCTCAGCCCCTCATTAGCTGTAGTACTTTAAGCAAGACACCTGACCTGTCTGGCTCTCAACCTCATCTATAAAATGAAGAGGTATTTTATGGCAATCTGTTACTTTCAACTGTGCATCCCTGTTAATACAATGTGCTCATCAGAGATACTAGATTGGATCAACCTACAGGTCAAGTCTGGAGAATAGGTGGCTTCCTGAGGTCTAGGTGGAAGAAGGTGACAGGTAGGAGGGACAGCCATTATTTGAGAACAAACAACCAAAGTACTGAAGGCAATTAAGGCGACAGGGCCACCTCACAAGGAAGACTCACGTGGCCCTTGAGCATGAAGGCTTCACAGACCACTGAGCAAAGGCTCTTGCAGAGTGAGTAGTGACACACTGCCCACTCCATGAACTCTGACCTGAGTTATGACTGCATTTTTGTACTCCCAGAGGCTTCGGGCCTTGGTTTTCTCCTTGCTGTTCAGCAGCTGAGGCTGGGGGTCTGTTCCAGAAGTCCTTGCCTCAATGAATCTGGTTGTCAGGGACCACAACCGCTGTTGCCATCTTAGCACGCCAGGAAGTGCGTCAGCTGCATTTTGTGGCAATCAGGAAGACAAAGACAGAGAGCTGGTAAGAAGGGAATGAGGAGGCCCCATGATCCTCCCAGAGTCGGCCACCACTCTTCTCCGGATCCCTGATGTCCTGAGCAGTGGCAGCAGGGCTGCTCAGCAGTTGCTGCCTGCCTGGGATGGGCATCACCCACATTGCCTTCTGGGTCAGCAAACTTGCTGTGACAGATATGTCTTGGGGCCAACAGAACACTTAAGATAGTTGTCACTACTAGTGAAGCTGGGACCTCATGAGGAAAAGTGACAGTGGCAGTGGCTGCACAGCATGCTGGGGAACAGCCCTGTAGCATAATTTGAGGTCAGCTAACAACTCCTCACCTTGCCAGGTGTGTGTGTTATGTAGTCTAAACATGCTCACCAAATCTAACCACTGTTCTGACAGGGCACCTGGTGGTTCTGGGTCATACAGCTGACCAAATAAGTATGGATGTAGATAGATGCCTGAACCCTGTGGCTACTGGGTTGGGTATTCTCAGGAGTGGGACACAGCAGGAACAGCTGGAGGCTTGTGAAAAGCAGATGTGGAGACTTGCCCATGTAGAAACGAGAAAGCTGAGCTAGCGCCTACCCTGTTCTGCATGTCCTGCCTCTGTTACTTAATGGTAGTTTGCAGTTTCATCTGCCATGACTGTCCAGGTCCACTGCCAGTACTCGAATGAAACAGGCTCCTCCCACAGTCACTGGCTTTCACTCCCCAAATCCACATCCAGGCAGATCATTAGGGCAAAACCAAAGCTTTGGAGAAACAAATCTCATGAGGGAATTCAAGTAGCAGGGAGTGGCTGAGAAGCTGCATGTGGTCCCAGTATCCAGGCACCATCTTGGTGAAGGAGGAAGACTGTTCTAGAAAAACTTTTCAAGGAGTGTTAAAGATGCCTGGCCTCTCTGTGCTTACTTAGTAGGCCTAAGTAAGCACAGAGGGTGGGTCTTTAAGGAAACAGTTATCCAGAGACCTCACCTTATAATCAGCATGGAGCTTGCAATGGTGTGGATTTCTGGGCCCACCACCACTAAGTGTAGGGCGAGGACTGGGAATGCGCACAGGCAGTGGGAACCCCCTCACCCCCACCACAGGGACCCAAAGACCCTGAACAATGGAGAGCTAGTGCCTTGGAGAGGGACAGAAGCCTGGACAAGATGACTTCTAGAATTCTCCATTACTGTTTCCAGCAAGAAACACTTCCTTCCCCAGTTCCTTCAGAGCCCAGGGCAGCCTGTACAGGAGGCAGGCAGACTCACTCTTTACGTCCCACAAGATGTCCTTCTCAGGAGGGGCTGCAAAGAGGATGTAGAGCCGGATGGTGTCGATCCCATACTGGGCCACGATCTCCTCAGGGTCCACCCCATTGTGTTTGGACTTGCTCATCTTCTCCCATGTCACCTCTAACTTCTCTTTTGTTTTTGCACAAACAGGAGCAGGACCTAGATTCCAAAAGAGTATTCAGGAACAAGACATGATTCTGATTGGGTCTTGATGGAGAAGAAATTCCCTATTTTGAACTTTACTTCATGGCCTGGGGGGAAAGATCCTGGAAGACTCCATGCTCTGAGTCTGAGGCTCTCTCCAGCAATGGGCTGTCAGCTGAAACTGGACAAGGCAGAGATGTCCAAGCAAACACCATGTCACACAGGATGGGGCTGGGTATGAGGGTATAATGGGTCCCAGGAACAGTCAGCAGAGGCCTGATCAGGATCTATCTCAGACTTACACCCAGCTGGGGTCCAATAGCAGACACTGGCTTCTTAAGAGCTTCTGTACCTGGCCTTGGTTCTTACCTGCCCCAGCCAGACTGGGCCCTCCTTACCTGTGAAATCTATATCTTCCCTCTTCAGACACTGTCCAGAGGGAAGGCGGAATGTCTGTCCCTTAATGAGGCCTTGGGCCAGTAGTTTATGGAAAGGTTCCCTGAGAAAAGATAATAGGGTAAAAAAAAAAAAAAAAAAAAAAAGAGGGGTGGGTGGAACAGCCAGGACTCAAGGTACCCAGAAATCATTACTACGGAATAGAATAGGCTCCTAGGACATGGCAGTAACACCAAGTCAGAGCAGCAGCCAGGTTTAAGTACAGGTCCACTCTGCACTGAGCTGACGTGGAAAGAGTACAGGCCTCAGATCTGGAAGGCCTGGATCTCACCTACTTCTACCTGAGCCACAAAAGCCGCTTGCTTACTCTGTGAGTCCAGTTTGCCAACCTATAACATGAGAGCAAGAAAAACTTGCCAAGGTGTGGATGGGAAGATGGGATCAAATGACTGCTTGAAAACAGAGCCAGTGTCAGCTGCCCATCAGGCGTAGCGTGTAAGGGTTAGTACAAAGGCTGTCTTTGTGAAGGGAGCTTACCATTTCCCTTAAAACAGTACCTGCTAAGACTGTCTTAAAGTTCTAAATCTGGTAAGTTGGACAGGAATGAGTCAGTTCTGTTAAAATTGAAGTATTATCTACCTGTCCTTCCTGGCCTATTATACTCTAAGGAGGCAGCTACCAACAGCTGGTGTGTGTTTGTTACTTATCTATTACCATGTGTGGTGGTTTGATTAGGTTTGGCCCCCATAGACTCATGTGTTTAAATACTTGGCCCATAGGGACTGGCACTATTAGGAGGTGTGGCCTTGTTGGAGTAGGTGTGGTCTTAGAAAAAGGATAACACTGTGGGGGTGGGGTTTGAGGTCTTGTATTTGCTCAAGCTGCACCCAGTGTAGAATTCCAGTCCCTCTTTGCTGCCTTCAGGCCAAGAAGTAGAACTTTCAGCTCCTCCAGCACCATGTCTGCCTGCATACTGCTATACTTCCTGTCATGCTGACAATGGACTGAACTTCTGAACCTGTAAGCCAGCCCCAATTAAATGCTTCATGTATAAGAGTCATCTTGGTCAGGGTGTCTTCACAGCAATAAAACCCTAAGATACCATGACAAAAGAACATGACCAAGGCAACTTATAAACAAAAGCATTTAATTTGGGCTCATGACTATAGAGGGTTAGAGTTCATGGCCGTCACCATGGGGACCCACAGTAGCAGGCAAGGCAAGAACAGTGGGTCCTCCAGGAGAGCAGCCAGTGGTCATAACTGCTGAGCCATCTGTTGTTCCATCCTGTTCCCCCATAAATCTCCCCCAACCCTTCTGACAGTGTCAAGCTCTGCAGCCATGGCTGGACTTGAACTCTCTATGTAGATTAAACATGGAGATCTGCCGACCTCTGTGTCCCCTGGGTGCTGTGATTAAAGGCATGCACCAATACAGTCATTACAATGGTTTATTCTTAAGAAACACTCAAATTATTTACCCTATTTTATTTTATAAGAATCTGCCTGATTATTGATGTATTTCATCAAGTAATTCCAGACACCATCCTATGTAAGTATTTCATGTTGCTTTGGAGAACCAGAGATTCGTTCATTTATATTTATACTGCCATAGCAGACCTTCCTGCATCCCAGCTCCGGGGTGCAAGGTCATGGACATGGGTTGGGGGGTAGGGGTGGGCAGGTATTGGGGAGCTCCTACTCAGGGAATCAGAAATACAGAAACCTCAACAGGTCCAGCAAGCTATAGACCAGGTTAGTCTTGCAGGTTAATCCCATAGGACCCTTACTTCATGTTGAATGTCATCTGATTTAGGTGAGTAGTTTTTGCCTAAGTGGTCCCTGTCCAATAGCTATGGGTAGGTAGTAATAAGGAGGAAGACATTTTCTTTTTTTCTTTCTTTTTCTTTCTTTTTCTTTTTTCTTTTCTTTTCTTTTCTTTTTTTTTTTTTTTTTTTTTGTTGTTGTTGTTTTTTCGAGACAGGGTTTCTCTGTATAGCCCTGGCTGTCCTGGAACTCACTCTGTAGACCAGGCTAGCCTTGAACTCAGAATTTCCCCTGCCTCTGCCTCCCAAGTGCTGGGGTTAAAGGCATGAGCCACCACCGCCCAGAGATATTTTCTAGTAGATTCGAGGGAGCAGATGAGGCAGACAAGAGAGTGAGAGAGATGAGGGCCAGAAACAAATATTGCTGATTTTTGTGTGTGTCAGTCCCATACTGCACCATAATTTCCTCAGAGTCCAGGTGCTAAATGCATGTTCTGCCTGAGATGCAACCCACCATCCTGTTCTAGGGTCTTTTAATGAATATGTATGTATTTGTATATGTGCATGCACGGGACACAAGCATAGGAGTAAATGGAAGCAGTGGAGAGGGGCCAGAGAGATGGCTCAGTGGTTAAGAGCAGCAGCTGCTTTCCAGAGGTTCTGAGTTCAATTCCCAGCACCCACGTGGCAGCTCCTAACCATCTATAATGGGATCTGATGCTGTCTTCTGGTGTACAGATATGTATGCTGACAAAGCCCTAAAACAAGTAAATAAAGTAAAATAATTAAATAAATCTTTAAGAAAAAGGAAGCAATGGTGAGAGATGGGGCACATTTACAAAGGTGGAAAAAAATCAAGTACAGTTAACATTCAAAAAGAAGTGCTGAGTATCATGTGTGCGAAGTCCCACTCAGTACATAAACACATTAGTTGATGTTATAGGACCAAATGAGCGCACTACTGTGTGAAGACAGAAGAGATTCCTCTATGTGTGCACAGAAGTGCCACCCACCGGCATAGCCACTCTGGTGCCGATATGGAAAAGAAGACCAGCAAATGAGGTGGGCTCTCCAAGGCAGGACCACTGAGCCTCACATGAAGCTGCCTCCAGCGAACTCTGCGGGCTGATCTGCACATACCCAGCTGCTTGTGTTTATCGTGTGTTTATTCAGTGCTCTCACACTGTCTCAGCATCTCCTCTCTCACACTGGGCACTGGTTGGAGTCACACTTGAGAGGGGCTCAGGGAAGTGCAAGTGTGGCTCTGTGTACAATGCACACTTACCACACACAAGGCCCCGCCTGGGTTTATACTCAGCACCAAAAACATGTCTAGAGCAAGTTAGATCAGCAGCACTGAGACTCAGTTCCTGGGCATACAGCTGCCTACCTTACACCCCAGCTACTCAGAAGGCTGAGGCAGGATGATCCCGAGTTTGAGGCCAGCCTGGGCTACATATGACCTTTTCTGAAAGGAAAAAGAAAAAAAAAAAAAAAGACTTTTAAGTTAGGGAGTTGGGCTCCTGTTACTTACTATCATTGGGGTTTTGTTTTTTATACAATCAAGTGACCCACCACTGCCACCTTCTGGGGATGTGTAGAATTGCAACTTGCCAGTCAGACCCTGACCCTGGCTATTTCTATCTACCTAAAACAACTGTACTCTCTGGCTTTTAAATCTCTCTCTGTCTCTCTCTCTGTCCCTCTCTCCATCTCTCTCTCTCCCTCTCCTTCTCCCTCTCCCTCCCTACCTCTTCCTCTGTCTGTCCCCATTCTTTCTCTCCCTTTCTTCTTCCCTATCCCTCTCCCCCTCCTCCTCTTCCTCTTTTCCTCCCCCTCCTCCTCTCCCTCTTTTCCTCTCTCTCCCTTCTCTCCCTCTCACTGTCTCTACATTCCCCTCCTCTTTCCCTATGTTTAAAGGAAATTGTCAATTAGCACTCACACTGAAAAGTTCGCTAGTTCTGAGGTAGGTACAACTTGGTGAATCTCCATGACACAGACACCTGTGCAAGCAGCACCCACTGTGGCCCTCCCCCACACCTCCAGGCACTCTGTCTCCACTGCTACCTGACTGGTTTGACTACTACCAGAAACATTTACTTTTTTATTTCAAAATTACTTCAAAGAGTTTCTGACTGAGGACCCCCGGGCGTCTACACTGGCCCTTTGCCCATAATTGGCAGGTGTCCTGTAGAACAGCATTGTACCAGGACCAAGAAGACTCTGATAATGAATGTGTCTCAATTTCTGAAATTTATGCTACTAGATCTCTGAAGTCCATCTAGACTCCAGCTTCTCCCAGTTATAGCCCAGCAGGCACTGTCTCAGACAGATGATTTAGCATAGGGATGATAAAACGTGGCATGGGAAATGGGGTGGGAGCTGGAGTCATGGCTCAGTAACTAAAAGCACTGAC
This sequence comes from Apodemus sylvaticus, assembly GCF_947179515.1. NCBI lineage: Eukaryota > Metazoa > Chordata > Mammalia > Rodentia > Muridae > Apodemus > Apodemus sylvaticus. The sequence goes on from NC_067478.1 coordinate 784,009, forward strand.
TGTCCCAGTGATTCCCAGCACCTATAAGGCATCTCACTGTCTTTAACTCCAGCTCCAGGGATCGAATGCCCTCTTCTGGTCTCTGGGGCACCATACATGTGTGGCGAACAGACATGCACACAGGCAAAACACCCTTAAAATGAAACGCTTTTAAAATGGCATGAGTTTCAGTGGTCTGGCTGTGGTTCCCCAGGCTCCCCTGAGCCTCAGCAGTACTTCATTTCTGCAGACTTCTCTGAGTCAGTGTGACTCTCCTGTAAAGGCAGATATGGTCTGCTGAGAAGGAGAGACTCCTGCATCCCAGCAGTGTCTTTCAAGAGCAGGAGGGGGTGGGGAGGTACCATGTTGGGCCTCTCTACCTAGAAGGCCCAGGTTCTCCTGACCCCTTCAATTGCACCCCTGGAGGCAGAATGTTTTCATCAACACTGAAGCATAACCTATGTACGCAGGAGACGATGCTGGAATCTTCACCATTTCTAGGTTAGTCCACACTCCTCCTTTGTCCTACCTTTAAAGGACCGAAAAAGGGAAGAGAGGAAGCAAGCTCAGGAAATTCTAAGCATAGCTTGACAGGTTACTTTTGGTGTCATTTCCATGAATACCGAAGCCCTGGACAGACAGCTGCCGACTGCTCTGATGGCACCAGTGGCTACTGATATAGGACCAGAAAGAAACCAAGTAGAGGCCTGCCCTTACCCAAAATTACCAGGAGCCTCCCTGGGTCTCCTTTTTGCAGACTACATTCTGTAAATGGCTACTTTTTAAAATTATTATGTAATCACTGCAAAAGTCTGGCTGGATGTGGTGGTGTACACCATAAATAATCCCATGGCTGGCTGTGGTGGCACATACCTATAAATAATTCCATGGTTAGGTGTGGTGGTGCACACTATAAATAATCCCACGGCTGGGTGCGACGGTGTACACTATAAATAATCCCATGGCTGGCTGTGGTGGTGCATACTATAAATAATTCCAACACTGAGGGAGGAAGAACAAGAGTTCTAGGCTGGCCTGGGCCAGATGGTGAGTGTAGAAAAAAAGAAAACACAGAAAATTTCCACGAGACCATGACAGTAACAGGACTCAATCCATAACCAGCAAATCTGTTTTCACAGATACAAAATGCAAAATGGACTGAGTAGCAGGACCTGAACCACAAGTGCTTTTCCTAATTATCTGATGGGCCCAGTGATATCGATATGTTCAGCGTTCTGATGCAGATCTGTTGTTCTCACACATCAAGGTCTCTGGGGTAAGAAACGGAAGGCCAGTTTCAGCACTCAGTTACACCCAGCATGTTTTTCATACAGTAGAGCTCTAACCAGAACTGGCAGAGTGGGTAAGAGGTTTAGACTAAGACAGGGCCAATCCAAGTAGTGGGATTCCAGGCATGTACAAGTCACACATTGTTATCTATCAAAAAAATTTAAAATAGGGACAGGCATGATGCCTAGGTGCCTAAAGACGCTTGAAGAGCACAGTTCAATCCCTGGGACCTGCCTGGTGGAAAGAGAGAACCAACACCAGCAAGTTGTCTTCTGAACCCCATAGAACACTGACAATCATAGGCCTACCCGCATGTGCACATACATAAACTAACAAATAAATGTAATAAATAAGTGTAATACAAAGCATTTAAAATAGATTCTCACTATGCAGAGTAGCATAGAGCCATCTCTGGATGGCCTAGAACTCAAGAGATTCGCCTGCTTTGTAATATATATATATATATATATTACATATAGCTGTTGACCCAAGATTTCAGTGTTAGGATTGACTCTTAAGATATATTCCCCTATCTTGCTAAGAAATATAGCATCACTCTTTCAAAAAATAATATATTAGAAAAAGAAGTAAATGCGAAATAAAAAAATGGAAAATATGTATGTTCCTGATGGAGAAAACCATCAAAATTTCCACTAAGTCAAAAAATGAAAAGACACAGGTAGCATATGTAACATTCACAAATGAGTGGTCAGGCTGGGCACAGTCACACACCCATAACCCCAGGACTTAGGAGATGGAGACAAAAGGATCAGTTCAAGGTCATCATCAAGACATATTCATAAGAAGAGGATAAGCAAAATATTATTTTGTTCTGGAATATGAAAAGAAATAAAAGCCTAGCTAACAGATGGAAGGTTAGAAACCGGAAAGGAGATGTGCACTTCCTGTACAACTAGTATTTAAGAATTTAACAGGATGACCTGGGATCATTCTAACAGCATACACACAGGAGACTGTAATTTATTGTCCTAACAGAAAAATAACTAAAAAGGTTAAACATAGTATAAAACTCTTAAAAATGTGTCATTGATCTGGCAAAACCAAAGAAGAATAAAGAAACAGCAAAAGCCCAAACCCTCAGAAAGTACAGTCTGTTTAACAAGTTCTTCTCTAAGTAATCTAGGGGACTCCTGAGCAGAGAAGGGATCACAAAGACCAGATAGGAGAGCTGGAGACCAAACCCTTCCAGCACAGCGGGAGCCACTGAGGAAGCTGATCACACTGGTTAGCACAGAAAAGCCATTAAACCATGGCAAAATAAGAAACTTTCCTGAGAATCTACAAACAAAAGCTGATCCTGCTTCAGTTCTGGGACCGGCTCCGTGCTACTCATATGGTCATACAACCTCAGGACGAGAATCTGGGGTGCTTGTGCATTGGCGTTCTCTCCAGCCACAGAGGGAAGCTAACAAACGGCCTGCAAAGGTGCCAGGAGATTCCATAAACAAGCAACCATGACACACAACCTTGGCTGAAAACCACTGTCCCCCAAAAAACAATGGGCCATGGTTAAGAGCAGTAAAACCAGTAACAAGTTAGATCACACTGAGCTGAGACACGGGGTTAGCTGTCATACACAAATAAGTTGTATTCAATAAACTTTGGGAAATAGATAGATCTGAAATACATTTATACTCAAAAGAAAGCCAGGGGTGCTAAAGAGATGGCTTGGTACTTAAGAGAGCTTACTGCTCTGCCAGAGGACCTGGACTTGGCTACCAGCACCCACGAGGCAGTTCACAACTTAATGTACCTCATTCCAGAGGATCTGAAACTGTGTTGGACTCCTGCACAGATGTGATGCAAATATACTCACAAAGGCACAAACACACACATACACACACACACAGAAACACACACAGACACATACTCACACAGACACACACACACAGACCCATACAGATACACACAAACATACCCACAGACACATACATACAATCACACAGATCACACAGATACAGACACACACACACACACACACACACACACACACACACACACAGAACATGGAAACTTAAATGAACTAACTGTATAGACCAGGCTGGCCTCAGCACACAGAGATATACCTGCTCCTGCTTCCGGTGTGTTGGGTTTATAGGCATGGACCATAATACCCGGCCCACAGCAACAAGGAAACCAGCCGTGGCGGAGGGGAAGTGCTAGCTCAGTGCCCTGTCTTAAGGACAAGTCTATGGATGATGTGGGCTGAGAACAGAGCTCATCATAGTTCAAGTGTTTAGAGCATCTGAGGCTCGGAGTCTAACACTCAGTATGACAGGAAATATCAGATGCCCAGGAAGTGGGGCCCATGCCTTTAATCCCAGCACTTGGGAAACAGAGGCAGACCGATGTCTGTGAGTTCAGCACCAACCTGGTCTACAGAATGAGTTCCAGGACAGCCAGGACAGTTAGTTACACAGAGAAACCCCAACTTAACAAACAAACCAAAAAAATAAAAAGATGTTTGAAAATATGCTGCTGAAATAAATTTACTTTTAGAGGAAAGAACAAATGCATTGTCCATCAATAAAGAAAACAAGAAGACATACTGAAGGATACATTTCAGACAAAAGGATCAGTTGAGATGTTAAGATTAGACATGAGAAGAGGGATGAGGAAGGGCAGAGGCCAAAGTGGTTCCAGGGCAAAACCAAAGAAACAGCCCAGTGTGTGCTCTGGAATTTGACAGAATGAGTCTAAAACTGACAAAGAAAACAAGGGTGTGATCAGAGAAAGATTCTCTGGAAGAAAAAGGACAAAGAAGAGGAGGACACCAAGACTTCCCTCAAAGGACAACCAAGATTTGTATATTACAGTAACAAAGGCTGTAAATAACAAACCAGCACAACAGAGAGCAAGTGTAAGAAGAGATCGCACTAGCAGGCCCTAGTGGACATAATACTTTAATTCATGGTGAGGACCCCACACAACAGTGGGGGGAGAGAGGGCTGAGCTGTTCAGTGATGGAGCAAAGGCTTGAGAAGCAATAGCCATGGAGGGAAGGTTAATTTGTGTGTGTGTGTGTGTGTGTGTGTGTGTGTGTGTGTGGTGTATCACAGTGTGTCAGAGTGACATATTAGAGAAGGATTCTGCCAAGCTTACAGGTACAGTTTACCCAGAGTGACAAGTGTGGGAGATACTTCAGGAGCCACATAACATCACAACGCTCCTCTTTCCTCCACAAGTAAAATTCTCAAATTACTTAACAGACAGATGCACTGAAAGCTGGATTCCACACCAAATGATTAAGAGGCTTGTGTAAATGGACCTCAAATTGTAAAGACCTGCAATGGCCTCTAAAGCATATATGAAAAACAGATTTTTTTTGTATACACATATGATCTTGATTCCCAACCGATACTGTTTCCAGTCACTGCTTGTGAACAGAACTGTTTTGCAAAATATTACGAAAGCTCACCTGTGCTTCACCATCTTTTGACCATGGCAAAAATGACTAAAGAATCGGGCATAGAACAGGTGCATGACAGCGTGCTCCTTTCCTCCGATGTACAGATCCACGGGCATCCAGAAGTCTGCCAGTGCAGAGCTGAAGGGACTGTGAGAAAGGTAAGTGGGCATTCTGATGCCTTCTTTGCCACAACTGTATTAATTAGACCTACTTCATCCCTTGAAAATAAGTAATGTCAGAAAAAATGACTTTCTTTTAATAAAAGAAAACTGTCTACAATAAGTGAGAAAAGAAGCAGAGTTGACTGGACCACGAGCCATCCTCTGACCTCTGTGCACAGTTCACGGCACATGTGCATACATGCACACTCAACAAATGTAATAAAAATGTAATTTTTGGCCAGGCAGTGGTGGCGCACACCTATAATCCTAGCACTTGGGAGGCAGAGGCAGGTGGATTTCTGAGTTCGAGGCCAGCCTGGTCTACAGAGTGAGTTCCAGGACAGCCAGGGCTATACAGAAAAACCCTGTCTCGAAAAAAACCAAATCAAAAAATGTAATTTTTGAGCCAGATGGTGTTGGTGCACAACTTTAATCCCAGCACTTGGGAGGTAGAGCAGGCGGATCTCTGAGTTAAAGATCAATCTGGTTTACAGAACAAATTCCATGACAGCCAGGGCTGCACAGAAAAACCTTGCTGTCTCTAAATAAAATTAAATAAATAAATAAATAAATAAATAAATAAATAAATAAATAAATAAATAAATAAATAAATAAATTTGAATAAGACAAGAACAAGAGGAAAGGACACCAGTAACAAAGCATCTCTATAGGATGCTTATTTGAATGGCTAGCTTTAATTTTTAGTATGATTAGACAATTGAGACTTTTTTTAATTTTCACCAATAGAGGGCAATAGTAGCATTTATAATAGAAACTAGCATGATAGTAAATGTTCATTTTAAAACAGAAATCAATCTTATTTTTAAAGTGCTTTGAAATAGCCAACAAGATTCCAAATATGGCTTACTGAAGGAGTGAAATTTATCTAGGTATCTAGGGCCTGTCATAAAACATCCCAGTAACTCCCTCACTAGATGCTTTGTGACCAACATGGATGCCAAAGGTCCGAATTCCTCCTACTCCTGTCCTCTAATGACGGAGGGAAAGGACTCTCTGGTCGGCTATTTGTTGTCTGCTGCCTTGGGAAAGAGCCACTGTGGCTGGGAAGAGGCCTCCCTGTTCCCAAGGCAACCCTCCGTTCGAAGCTAACTGAGGAATTTTTGCTTTGGAGGATCTGTGCTCCCTGGCTTTAAAATTTCAGCTTTTTCCCCATTCGCACAAAGTATTTTCCTGCAGCATGCTCTTGGCCGACTAGTTCTGAAACAGAAATACAAACTGCTGGTGGCAGGTCAGGAAGCCTGGCCAAGCAGTGTACTTCTTAGCATAGGTCTCTCTGCAGTTACAACTGTGCTAGCACTCTCAGAATCAAAAATTAAAACAAAGCAAAACAAGTCAGCCAAATCAATCAACCAAATGAGCAAATACATTTCCGACTACCTTTTCCTTTTCTTTATGAAAAAAAAAAAAGGTTTCTTAAAGGAATTCAATTGCTGCCGGGCATGGTAGCATAGACCTTTAACCCCCAAACTTGGAAAGCTCAGAAAAGCTGATCTGTGTGAGTTCAGCACCAGCCTGGTCTATACAGCGAATTTGAGAACAACTACGATTACACAGTGAGGCTCTGTCTCAAATTAAAAAAAAAAAAAATGTAAGTAAGTAAATCAATGAATTCAACTGCTTGCTCTGGTCAACAGTAAAGCCAAAGCTGAGGGTTAGGTATTTAGCTCACATACAAGTTTGGGATAAATGACGTTAATTATTCAACTTATGTTCACCCTAGGACACCACTCTGGAAGACTCCAGACAATGCCAGATCTGGGGGCAGCATGTCAGGTGATGTGTGAAGCTGTGCTGTGCTGTTCACAGAGGGGCTCTGCGGGGCTCAGGACAGCTGGGACGTGGCCTGAGAAGGGAACCCTCCCTCACACTCCTCCATGGCTCACTGGGAGCTGCCCTGGGTGTCCCAGTCCCCTTGCATCTTTCCACTTGCTCAGGATCTGACATGAACACAAACTATGGAGCCATGACTCTGCTGCTCAGAATGTGGCTTGAGCATCTGTCTGACCAGAAATATGCCACCGTGCTGCTAATACAGGGTAGGAGAGGGCTTCCTTTGCTTGTTTTCGACAGATGATACAGTTGTGTACATCAAGGTCCTTTGAGCTTACAAATTCCTGCCTCAGTCTCCAGTGCTGGAGCTACAGGTGTGCACCGCTGCCATGCCCAGAATGGAAGTCCCTCACATGTGGATCATATAGCTCAGGGTATGTCTGCCATGCTCAGGAGCAACCTGCTAAGGTCCGAAAGCAGAGTGTGTTTCCCTGGTGCTGGAATGGTTTTCCTTAGCTCCTATTCTAGCTTTGCTTGGTTACCTACTGCTCTCTTTTCTGTTTCTTTCTGCCTTGTCCACGAAACAGACAGAAAAGTAAAACAGCACTTGAAAACTTATCATGAAAAACCAGTGGTCTTAGCCTCAATTCTCCCTGCACCCCAGGCCTGAACCTTAGCTACCGTTGCTTTTATAAAGTCAGGGTCTCACTTTGTAGCCCCCAGATGCTTGGAACTCAACATTTAAAGAGACGGACCTTGAATTCACAGTTTCCTGAGTGCGGGGGATTAAAGACATTACCACACCTGGTTACCTACTCACTTTTAATTCTATTCCTCTCAATCCTTCTTCTTCTCTCTCTCCCTTCCCCCACCCCTCTTTGGCATGGGGTCTTGTGTAGCTCAGGCTGGCCTGATCTCTTGATTTTCCAGTTCGCGCTCCACAATTCTGGGATTATTCACATGTACCACACCCCTGGCTTCCACTCTTACGTCAATATTTAAAACTGGTTATCCTTGTTACTGATTTGCACTTTAGGAGACTTATTGACTATGTGCGGTACGAGTCTAAGCTTCTTAGCTCTCTACAACACTGTCCTGTCTCTCTTCAGTCCTTGTCAGGCGCCCCTACTGTCCCTGCCGTTCCACAGTGCAGAGTGGTCACATCTTTTAGCTATTTTTTTTGTTTCGTTTTGTTTTTTGGTATTTTTCGAGACAGGGTTTCTCTGTGTAGCCCTGGCTGTCCTGGAACTTACTTTGTAGACCAGGCTGGCCTCAAACTCAGAAATCCGCCTGCCTCTGCCTCCCAAGTGCTGGGATTAAAGGCATGCACCACCACCGCCCAGTTTAGCTGTTTTTTTTTTCTATTTGTATTATAGATGGGATTTACTGGGCTGAGTAATCTAAATTAATAATTAATATACTCTCATTAAAAGAGCCTCTTCTCTGGTTCTCTGAGCTTCCCCAAGCTGAGAGCCTGGCATGAGGCTCACAGCTGACCAACAATAGCCACCACCGTGTCTAGGGGCTACTCTGGCCCAGCCCCTGGTCTCCGTCTACTTCCAGGAGAAGAAAAGGAGGGCACAGTACAAAGGCGCATCTGCCACCTTGGGTTCTGCATGGACACATGCACTGGCATTCTTCCCACAGCCTTGCTGAGGCGTCAGAAGTTTTGCTATGGCCCAGGCTCCTCCTCCTCCTTTCTCTGGGTGCCAGTTAACACAGACACGCGAGATAGGTGCTCTCTCTGCCCACTCAGCCATGTTCCCAGCAGCCTCCTTGCATATTTAACTCCACCTTGGTTTTACTTCATGGAGGATGCAGAGTGTGCCCTGTTACACAGTAGGGACATTACCTGCGAGTATTGTGAGGGTCAGTGTATCTGAGGTAGTACCATGCAGAATCCACAAAGGTGTCCATAGTATCTGTCTCTCTCTTGGCTGACCCCTTGCACCTTGCACAGAAAAGAAGTTCATTAATTTGCTTTTTTTTCTAGGTTTTAGTGCTGCTTCCTACTAGCTGTACTTGTAAGATGTTGGGCCTCCCAATATTTCACTTTGAGCAAGTTTGAGTGAGTTTCCATTCACTAAGCACTTAAGAGCTGCAGTCTGTTTTCAATTTACAAAGGAAAAGAAGGGTTGTGTGTTACATCCCATATTTGTTAAGCAGTCCACACTGGCTCCATGAATATTACAGAAGGAATCAGCTCTCCCACCCCAGCTCAGGTCAGACAACTACACCAGGCCTCATGCCTGCATTTTAGTCAGGTGGCCTGGGCATGGCGGGATTCCTCAGGGCAGGAGTTGTCAGAGAAGCTCCTAGAAAATCCTGTGTGCCACCAGAGAGGGGTGCCAGTCTCCACAGGGATTCTCTAAAGGAAAGCCGGGTCTTTATCTGGATTGCATCTTACTTCTGATAATGACAGTATTTGGGGAGTAACCGGAAGATAAGGCACCTACATTCTTTTTCTTGCCCAACTTGGGGAACTCTGAGGAGAACAGAGAGGCCCACCACCCAGAAGCAATTACATCTGACTGACACTCATTAATGTCACCTTGGGCTTGACAGCAACTAGGTGTTACCACGGATACCAAGCCCTGGAAGGTTGGGAAGAGGTGCTGGGGCAGATGAAGGGCATGTGGTCACCAGATTGGGTTAGGCAGGAACAGTGCAATCTGTGGCAGCAGAATTGTGTCAAGGGTGTTACAGATGCTGTCTCATCAGGTTCCCAGAATACCAGGGAATTATGAGGCAGACTACACAAGCCCCACTGTTCAGGAGAGAGTGAGGTTTCACAGAGGTTCAGAAACAAGCCCAAGGCCTTAGAATGCAAAAGTAAATATATAAAGAATCCTCAGCTGGACCTGAGGCATCTGTCTATATGTCTGTGCTGTCCTGTTTGGTTGTATTGGCTTGGTGGCTCACAGTCCTAGATGTTTACCAAACTCAATCAGGGAGTGGTGAATTCAACTCTGAGGCCTGGGCTCTTACTGCCCTTCCCCCCCCCCCCAAATTCTGTGGTTCTGTGAAAAAGCCATATTCCCACGCAAGGCTGCAACATTGTGCTGAATGTGAAAACTCCTTCACAAAGGGAAAGAGAAAAGAACTAGCTTGATGCTAGTTAGCTACTAACAGCATCATGAAAACCATATTCGAGGCACTCTACTGATCTGCTAGAAAAACCCAATCTCACTGGGAGGGAGGAAAGAGGAGAGAAGGTTGGTGTGCTTCAGCAAGGTAAGAAATGGACACACTACTGTCTTTCCCATACTCCTTCGCTCTCACAGGCTCTGTACTGGCCAGCCATAGCAGGGAAGAAACACCTCACACTTCTAGGAAGCTCTGTGGAGTAGAAATGGCAGACAGTGTGGAATGATGAAAATCTATGTCTTCCCTCCACTGGATCAGTGTTTCAGGCCCCTCTACAGTGCCTCAGCCAGATTCTAGACTGTTTTCTCAAAGGTTCTGAGACACCTTTGATATTCCTTCTAGGCTAGTGAAGAAGGTAGCATTTAGCATCCAGTGAGGGGAGGATATCCAAGACACCTCAGGGTGCTGGCTGTGGCTGCTTACCTTGGACAGGAGCAGTTTACCCACTCTAAAGCAGAGGCCAGCGGGGAGCCTCCTCTGCCCGTTAAAGATGTGATGCTGGGCAAAGTCACAGGCAAGTCTTGCAGTGGCACAGGCACAGGACCACAGGCTGGGCAGTGGACGATGGGGATCGGCGTGCCCCAGTAACGCTGCCGTGAGATCAGCCAGTCCTTCAGCTTGTTACTTGTCACGTGTCCACCCACTCTCATCCCACGTGCTTTCTGAGTCAGGGCTACAAAGGCATCCTGCCGGGTCATACCTGTAAACTGGAAGTCAAAAGAGACAACGGTAAGAAAAACTCTGCCCCTGTTCAGCACACTGCTCCACCCCATCAATGCGTGATGCTCATACTGGTCTGGTTCTGTCCTGCCGCATCGGGACTCCCCTGAACCCAGGATGCATTTATTTTTATGGGTCCTTTCCTCCTCAAGGTAACACTAAAAATCACATTTTGCAACTGCACTGATAGAAAAATATGACTTTTTGCTCCTAAAAGTTTGAGGGGTTTTTGTTTGTTTACAATTTAAAAATCATTTATGTGTATGGGTGTTTTATCTTCATGTATTTCTCTGTACCATGCTGGGGTATACTGTGTGAAGATGTGTCTATGAATATTCAATTGTTAATTCTGTATTGGAAAAGAGCTAACAGCCCATCACTGGTCTCATATTTTGTAAATATTTGTTCCTTCCTCACCTGCCTGAGGCAATCTAGAATTGTATCTAATTGGCTTTAATAAAGAGTTGATGGCTGGAGGAAGGGTGGATGTGGGATAGGGAGCTCTTGGAGGGGTAACCGGGAAGTGGGATATCATTTGAGATATAAACAAATGGAATGATTAATAAGAAAAAAGAAAGGAGAGAGTTGATGGCCAGTAGCTGGGCAGGAAGTGAAAGGTGGAACTTCTGGGCACAGCTGGAACTCTGGGAGAAGAACTAGGAGGTGGAGAGACCCAACCAGCAGGGGAACGGGTGGCCCAGAGCAGAGCAGAGGGGTAGACCTGGCCACATGGTGGGACGTGGTGCCAGGACTCATTAGTTTAGAGCAGTCGGAAGATTGTCCAGCAAAAGGCCCAAGCTCTAAAATATTGATAAGCCCCTATGTCATTGTTTATATCACTGGTGGGTCTGAGGCAGCTTCACTGTAGCATTGCATTTGTGCCTGGTGCCTATGGAGGTCAGAAGAGGATGACAGATCTCCTGGAACCAGAATTATAGATGATTGTGAGATGCCTTGTAGGTGCTGGGTATAGAACCCTGATCTCCTGGAAGAACAGTATTCTCAAGTGCTGAGCTATTTCTCCATCTCTACTTTCAAATTTTAAAGATATTAAAATATTTCCAGGAGCTTTGAGAAACAATGTTGGCCATGGGCACTGTGCCCAGTGTGTGTGGTGGGCAGCTGACCCTGGTTGTGTGGCCCTCCCTTTCTGTTATGCCCTGTTAATACCTATCACTGTCTAACTACCAGATGATCACTAAGATGTCGAATTACCAGTGAAGAGCTGCACAGTACACACTTCCTCTTAGAGAGAAAATATCCAGAGGGGGAAAAATCGATGTTATATTTTAAGGCAAACACAGGGGAGGGTAGATCTGCCTCAGCTAAAGAAACAAACCATTCTTATATTTAAATATTCCCATTTCACAGACAACAGGGCAGAACACTGCTAGGCCAGAGGTGGAGTGTTCTCTTCACTGATGCTTTCCAGAGACAAAACTAATTAGATACAGTGAGCCATCGGGCTTGCTCAGATGTGCGCACCTGGGATCAGTCCTGTTGTATGTCAGGCCTCAGAGACACAAAGACAGATGTAATCTGTTCATGTCCTCAAGGAGCTCAGTCACAAGGCATGTCCTTAAAAGAGTCTTCAGACATGTTTAACAAAACAACCTTCTTACTAGTGATGTGAAGAGTCTTCTTAGAGTTTATTGTAAAGGGGTGGCTATGCTCTGGGACAGAAGTTCTCCAGTCTGTACTCCTGATATCATATAGTTACAATACAAAGCACTACATGCTCTCCTCAAAGTCTGTCTTCTCATGCACCACTGTCCTCTGATCCAGAAGCTCATGAAGGAAAACAGCCTTGTCCTACCCTTCTCCGCCCCCTCAGTGACATCATTTGGTTGAGTATTCAGCAAAGAGATAGGGGATGACTCAAGGCTACCTGAAGCTATCTGAAAGCAAATGCAGAGGATAAATAATGCTTTGAGTCCCATTCAGAGGAATAGGGGTCTCTCTGGGACATAGAGAGACAGCCTAGTTTTAGTCATGGATATCGCTTTCCTCACTTCCCAGTGCTAAAGTTCCCTTGTAGAGCCCTAGGGTTGGCTCTGTCCTATCCTCCAGTAGGCTGCACAAAGAGGGCCAAGAGATAAAAAGGCTTTAATATCTTAGAATAGTGTTTATATTTGGAGACACAAACACGAAGTCAGAGACTATTCTCTTGTAGATAGTAGGATATATATAGATGAGAGAGATAGAAAGATGATAGATAGATAAATAGATAATAGATAGATAGATAGATAGATAGATAGATAGATAGATAGATAGACCGACAGATAGACAGATGATAGAGACAGACAGACAGAGACAGATAGAAAGACAGAAAAGACAGGATATCCTTATAACCAAGTGGTCCCAAACCTGAAATACCTGGATCTTCAGGTATCCTAGAACCAGAACTAGGGGGGTGATCAGTAGGTCCTTCAGGATTCATGATTGGACTGATGAAGGATTGACATGCTGAACCAGCAGTTCCCTGATTAGGGCTTATGTTCAAATCTTCTGGGGAGCTGTAACTCCTGATGTCCCCACTCATGTCTTCACTATCATCCATCATTTAGTTGTAATATCTGGGATAAGACTCAACCATTAGGTTGTTAGTTTATTTGTTATGTCTCTTGAGACAAGGGTTTCACACAGATCAGGCAGGTCTCAAACTCTATGTAGCACAGTATAGTCTTGAACTCTAAACCTTCCTGTCTCACTTCCCAAACGTTAGGATTATAGGTGTGCATCAGCACACATTTCTTCCAAGTGCCAATATTTTAAAATACTTTCTGAGTGTTTCTACTGTGTTGTCAAGTTTAAAAATGAACATTCCAAGCCGTGCTCTCAAGTTTTAATGTGCACACAAATGGATGACTAGGGTAGGGCTGGGAGCCAGAGTCCTAACAGTGATGTCAGAACCATTAATCTAGGGACCAGACTTTCAGCAGCAAGGCTCTAAGTCAGTAATTCTCCACAGTGGTCCTTGGACCAGGACCACCACCATCACCACCACCACCACCAGTACTACCAGCAATACCAGCACCAGTATCAATACCACCACTAGCAGCAACACCATGCAAATTTTCTGGAAACAGAACTTTTGGAAAGAGTCAGGATGTGTATGGCTACACAGTGCTTTAACAAGGCCAGCATGATTCTGATACACGCTCAAGTGTGAGACTCACTGCTTTCAGTCACTTCCCACTGGAGCCTCCCATCCCCAAACAGCCTCCTCCACCAGTTTCTAGTTCATGTAGCTGGTCTTTTCTCCCCTCTCCATCTCCTCATCCCGACCCTGTTTACCCCCTAAAACTAGATAGGAGAGAGAGAAGGATGAAGGAGAGGGGAGAGAGAGATAGAGATCCCTGAATCTAATTTCTTTCCTTTTGTTTCTTCTTTGAGCACAACTATTAACAACTGCCCCTGAATGACCAACAATCACCCGCCCCACCTATCAGGGCTCTAGCATTTATATACCCTCTGAAAAGTTTCCAGAATTTAAAATGTCACACAATTGTGAAACTATCTACTGCTGGCAAAACCATGCCTCTGCTACAGCATGAGGCAAGTCACAGTCAGCTGCTTCTGACAGTCCAAAACAGCCCCACATCCCTACACCTGGAATTAAATGAAAGCACATTCTTATGAAATTTCTGTTTTTTTTTTTAAGAAACAAAAATTCCAAAATTGTTACTACAGGTTCAGTTCAGCACAGCTGGAGTTCATGTCCTGCCAAATATACCAAATCAAACAAGAGATAATCTTGTTTAAATACTGAGTGTTTATATAAGGGTCTGTAAACTTCAGTTAAACTAAATAGTCTGTAAACTCATGTTAAACTTTAGATGTAAACAGCAAATAATCTGGCGCAAGCCAGCATCTTTCCCAGGAAAGAAGAGTCAGTTACAGTCACCTCTTTAAGAAGCGAAAAATTCTTTGGAAAGATCATTTCTCAAGCAAGATTCTCAAACGAAGTTGTTCTAGGCTTGGCTAAGGAACTTCTAGGTGTAGAAGAACAGTCTTTGTTCTGAGAAACCAAGCAGGGCTGGGCCGCCAGGGTGAGGGAGGGTGGAAGGGTGAGCTGGGATAGGACTCTGTGAGAGCATGTCTCATCACACCCATCTCAGGCCCAGGCCAGGGCACCAACCTCAGCAGATCCACTCAGTCTCTCTGTGCCATCTGGTGACGTTTCAATGACCTCAGAGTAGGGTAGGCCCAGAGCCTGGGCTAGTCTGGTGTCCTCTGAGCTGGTGCTGGGGATTCCTGTTCAGAAGGGAAAAATACAAAATATCAGCTTCTCTTAAGAGCTCAAAACAAAGAATCATGCAGCACTGACATGTGGTGTTAGCTTCATAGATGGTCCCTTTTACCTCGGAAGACAAAAGCCACATCAAACCCACTAGAAAGTGGGATGCAGACTTAGAGAACCTGACACCCTCACACAACTGTTAACTTGTTGGAATTATTTTCCTTAGGTCTTTTTCTCTGGTTTTCCTTCTTCTTAAAAACATAGTTGCATCCTTCAAACCTACCATCTATGCCATGTAAACTATACATTACAAGTCAGAGGAGAGCCTCTTGACTCCTCCCCCAGTGGCTTCCTGGTGGGAAACAGTGCTGGCTCTAACAGTATTTTAATTCCCTAGAAAGATCCCCCAAGTTTGGGCATTGAAAGCTAGTGTTGGAGTCTATGCTGTGTCCCCAAGAACACCAGAACATTCTGAACAGGCATTTATTCTTCAACCCACACATATCTCCAGGAAATGAGGTGGGGCACAAGAAAATCACCCAGAGGGTTAGGACCTGCTGTTCTGGCTTCAGCTGAGCACAGAAGCAAGCTTTGGTGGCTGGTTCTATAGGAGAGGGTTCTGAGTGTGGTGCTGCTGACAAAATGGGCTGTTCTGAGCACGGTGGCATAGGGAGTATTCTACCCTATTCTGGCTCCTTTCCAGATCACTTCCTCAGTGGTGACAAACAACATATCTCCTGGTGTGGGTTGCTCTGATGCCAGATTTTAGTATTGCTGTTCTTATGAGAGAGGGTCTCTGGGAGAGGCAGCAGGGGTTCAGGAAGATTTGCCAGCAGGGCATGGAGGAGGTTAGACATAGTGGGAGTGAGAGAGAGGTAATGGGCCATGAGGTTTTCCTCACTGTTTACTCTGACTGGCTGTTTAAAACATCTTACTAATTATAAAAAAGCATGGTCGTGTAATGGTCAGGCGTGCCTTGCGTGCTCAGTGCCAGCTTTCTGCTTTGACAGCTCTTCAAAATGCTTCATCAGAACTGACATGAGGTCGCTTTAGTAGAACTGTTGTTGCAGCAGCCCAGGAAGGGTGCTGCCGTGCAGGCTGCTGCTCTGCTCTGTGGTGTGAACGGGATCTCCATTCACAGGAAAGCGGGTCAGAGGGTGCAGAGGTGTGTCCTGAAGGCAAATTTTTAGACAGGGCTGTCATTAGGTACTTATCCTTTGTTCTCTTTCTGCCCTAGGACAAGAGATGAGTATTACTCATAAATAAGGTTGCCAGTAACAAAATGTCTCTCTCAGGTGCCTCTGCATACTGTGTCATGACCCTTTCTTAAGGAGCTCAGATTAGCCTCATCAAAAACCCAGCCCATATGTGCTTGGAACTCCCATCACTGCCCTTGCTGGCAGTTTGGCGAATTTTATTTTGTTTGGTTTGGTTTTATTAAGATAGGATCTTACTATATAGCATGGGCTGACTTCAAACTCAATATCTCCCTCCTCAATGCTGGGACTAGATGCCTGAATTACAACACTTGGCTTGGAGTTTGAAATTAGATTTTTAGTCTGTGTTGTATTATCCCCATATCATGTGTCTAAAACTCATGAGTCATGAGCATAAGCTTTTTAAATTCTCAATAGCAACCAGGATGACATGAAACACCTAATATGTGTTCCTTTAAAAAAGGGAACATTTGTTTATTTATTTATTTATGTATTTATTTACTTAGCTACTTACTATTATTGTGTGTGTGTGTACAGGCACATGTGGTGGTTTGGAAGATCACTTTCAGAATTAGGCTCCAGGAACTCCACTCAGGTTGGCAGGCTTGAGCGGCACGCATTCTTACACACGGAGCTGTCTTGCCACTCCCCTCCCCTCAGCATCCCACCCTGATGCCTTCAGATACATAGTTTTTGTTGTTGCTGTTTGTATACTTGCTTTTGTTTTTTAAAGATGTAGTTTTGCTCTGTTTTCCGGGCTTTAAACTTGTGATATGGGATTGGAGAGACAGCTCAGTAGCTAAAAAAATTGTTCTTCTTACAGAGGAACTGGGTTCAGTTCCCAATGCCCACATGACAGCTTAAAACCATTTGTAGCTCCAGTTCCAGAATATCTGACTCCTTTTGCCCTCTACGGGTATATACATAGTAGTCAGGAGAAACACTCATACACAAAAAGTATCTTTAAAAAAGTTAAACTTGTGATCTCCCTGCCGCAGGCTTTGGAATGCTAGGAATTCAGGTGTGCAGTACTGTGAATATGTAGTTCTTAACTAAATGATGCATGGAAGGTGGGGGCTGGGTGCAGCTCATGGTAGAATGCTTTGCCAACAATGTGTGATGCACTAAATATGATCCTCAGCTCCAAAAGGAAGATTTAAAAAAAGGGAACACAAATTTTCACTGAGAAGCAAAACCCATCACAGAATCACTAGTAAACTCCTCCAAGGGACAGCAAGAGCTGTGAGCCCTCTGCCCTTAAGCCTGCATACTTTAGTAGCATGTATGACACCTAAACAACCACATACCTATTTTTGAATCTAGAGAGCCTTCCAAGTCAGGGTTAGCCATGATGACGAGGGGGACCTCCTGCAGGGTGAGCATGTTCACAGCCATCACTGGTGTGAGACAATCTGAAAACAGAAGGAGACCTGTCAGTTAGACACACCCTAGAGCAGACAAGCAGGAAAAAATATGACATCTTCCATGCTGTGTGCTAATTGCTAAAGAACCAGTCCTTTGAAGCATATTAGCAGGTAATTTACACCAATGGAAATTAGAAGATTAAACAAGGACAGGAGAGAAGTTTTGTCTACCTATACACACAAGCAAAGAAGTGGGAAGGGTGTTCTGAGTTCCAGATGGAAAAGCATCTCATTACCACCTTTTACTCTTCAAAAGTATCTCCAGCAGTGAGAATAAAACACACAAAACCTTCCCATAGTGAAAGGAAGAGATGTGAACTTCTAAAGCAAGTGGATGATGATGTGGCTAGCAGGCAGAGAACAGTGGCGCAGAGAGCAGAGAGAGATTTCTAGACATCCACAGATACAACAGTTCCTTCCCACACATGCTTGTCTTAGGAGAAACTCGAGGACATGTGTTCTTGAAAGAGGGAAGTCTAATGGAAAAAGAGACAGGAAACAGGAACCCAACAGAGAAAAGTCACAAGAACATTCAAGAAAGAAGTTGGAGGGATTGGACATACAGCTGAGGCCCAGAGGGTCACACCAATTCAAACCTGAACCAAACCAAACAGCATGTGAAGTATCTTTAGGAAAAAGAGGGAACTTGTAAGATTGTTTGGAAGGCTGGAATTTGGAGGAAACTGTATCAAGAGTTTTATACAGCTATGGAGAATGTAGGAAGATTCTGCTAGAAATTCAAAGAACACAAAGGAAATGAAAGGAAGAAACACACATAGAAAGAGACTGAATTTTAGAAAAAACAGAAAGTTACCTAAGAATGATAAAGTAAGGCCTGGTGGTGCACATCCATAATCCCAGCACTCTGGAGGCTGGGGCAGGATTGGGAATTTGAGGGTAACCTGAGATATACAGTGAGTTCTAGACTAGTCTGGGCTACACAGCAAGAGTCTGTTTTAAAGGTAAGCTAAGAGAACAATATAATCAAAGTATACATGACTCAGTTATGAATATTTATGAGGCAAATTGTAGAGAGAATCTCTTGTAAGTATTACCCATAAATAAAAAAATATATGGACAATGAGTTTAGGCAGGAAATAGGAGATGGGACATTCAGCAGCGATAAAGAGAACTCGGGAAAGAGTGAGAGGCATGGGAGATTTGAACTGGAATTCTGAGAAGACAGCAACAAACCAGTTGTTGCTGAACTCAGGATAGAATAAAAGGGAGATCTGCCTCAAGACAAACGTAAGAAGACAAGGAGAGGTAAACAGCCATATAGCTGAACCCAGGTTAGAATAAATGGGACAATAAGTGTAAGTCAGAGAACAAGCTGATATTTATGGCCAAGGCATTTAATAATCAGCCTCAAAAGAGCTATCATTCTGGGTGCAGGGGCTGGAAGAGAAAACTGATTTATTTTTTATTATTATTTATTTATTTATTTACTTATTTTTACAGCAAATGACTTGCAATTTACCCAATCAGTGGATTATTATGAACAAAGTTTACTACAAGAACAGTAGCAGGGAAAGAGCCACACATGTAGACATCCTCGGAGAATATATGGACAGGAAGCATAAATATCCAAAGTCCAGAGCAAAGAGAGAGGCACAAGAACAGTTTCTGACAGATACTTTAGTTTAACTATGTTTATTGTATCAACATTAATAAGAGACACGATTGCTTGGTCCTTGCAATTTACAGTTCTTGTTTCAAACTTTCATACAGTTAATCTACAAGCCCACAAATAAACGTCAGCCCAAGAATTAGGATTTGCATTTCAAAAAGGTAAAGGCAGGATCCAGGAAGAAGGCAGGGCAAAGTGGCATTCAGGGTAGGCTTTGGAAGTTGAGGTACAGCCAGCACTCTGGATCCAGTTGTTAAAGCCCTGTTGCTGGAGCCTGTTGAACTCCACATCTCTAAGCAGGCATCCATATTTCTAACTCCATACTGTCTTTCTCAAAGACATATGTATTTGCAAATTCTGCAATTATGACGTGGCGTTAGGAAAAGGGGACATGAGGGGGCAGAATAAGAGCAAAAGCTAATGTGGAGAATGGAAAGACAGTGGCACAGCCACAGAATGCAGACGCAGGCCTGTCGGAAAAACAGCTCTGGGTGCTAGCTACCAGCTGACCACTACATCCACCTCTGCCAGTGACTCAGCAACAGAATATTTAGTTGGCTACACAATCAACAGCACTGTCCAGCATCCTTTGCAGCTAGGTATAGCCATGGGTTATATGCAGAAGCAACTTCTAAGTCACAGCCTATCTAAAATTAGAAAAAGTTAAGCTCTTCTCCCTAGGAACTGTGCATTTTTAATGGACATAGACAACATGTAGGGCAGCTTGGAAAACTCCAGGGGGACAGATAAGGGATACAGAAAGAACACTGGCTCTGACCACCTCACATGGTAGATTTATAAACCCACTCAACTTTATAAAGGCAAGAAAGAAATGCCTGGGTATCTAGACTGCCGTGCCACCAAGTCGTGCCACCAAGTAACACACACCTAAAAATTTACAAGCAGCTGCATAAAGAGGCCACTGTTAGCTGCAGTTACATTGTTAGTACTCTTTAACTTCATAAACTATGTTAATCTCTCTCTCTCTCTCTCTCTCTCTCTCTCTCTGTGTGTGTGTGTGTGTGTGTGCGCGCGCGCGTGCGCGCCTGGAGATGGAAGCCAGGGCTCATATGTACTAGGTAAGTACTCTATCACTAAGCTATAGTGAGTCTTATCACTTAGATTTACTTTATTTCTTTTCTTTTTTTAAAATTATTTTTAGGGAGAAATGGCTCAGTAGTTAATAGCATTTGCTGCTCTTCTACAGGACCTGAGCTCAGTTCTAGCATTCCATAATGCAGCTCACAACTGCCTCAAACTGAAAGTTCTAGGGGATGCCCTCTTATTGCCTCTGAGGACACATATGGCATAGACATTACACTTTAAAAATTAATTATTAGAAAGTGGTAAAAATTAATATTAAATGTCTTATCATTTTATACTTGGTAAATTAGAGAAAACTTTAAGTAGGGTCACAACTGCTGGGTAGGTTGCAGTAAGACTCACCTACCACTGGTTCTGCCATCATAAAAGGATAAAGCCCTTTCAGAAGCCAATGAAAGCAACACTGGATGGAGCTGAAAAATGGTCATACTGTTGAAAAAAATCTACTCTTGAACATGTTTCCTCAGGAAAATCTTTTTTTTTTTTTTTTTTTTTTTTTTTTTTTTTTTTTGAGACAGGGTTTCTCTGTATAGCCCTGGCTGTCCTGGACCTCACTCTGTAGACCTGGCTGGCCTCGAACTCAGAAATCCGCCGCCTCTGCCTCCCAGAGTGCTGGGATTACAGGTGTGTGCCACCACCGCCCGGCTTCCTCAGGAAAATCTTATAAAAGCAAAAGCCATATGGGCATAAGTGTTCACAATAGCTGTCTTCTTCAAACATACACTCAGGCATAGAGACACACACAGACACTCATACATAGACACAGTAAAGACACACACAGACACAGACACTCAGATAAAAGCACACACACAGACACCTACACAGACAGTCACAGACACATAAACATACACACACAGGCATAGACACACACACACACATACACACACACAGAAATGATCACAGACAGAGACACACAGACACACATACACACCTACTTTTTCCTCCTGGTGCTAGGGGTCCAACCTAGTGCCTTG
This sequence comes from Apodemus sylvaticus, assembly GCF_947179515.1. Taxonomy (NCBI): domain Eukaryota; kingdom Metazoa; phylum Chordata; class Mammalia; order Rodentia; family Muridae; genus Apodemus; species Apodemus sylvaticus. The sequence continues at coordinate 805,119 of NC_067478.1, forward strand.
TAGATGCTAGGCAGTACCTACGCAGCACTCCACCATTGAGCAGCATTATAGTCCTACATTAGCATCTCCATTATAGCCTCACACATGATATGCTACACATCTGTAATATCAGCACTGGGAGGCTGAAGAAGGATGGCAAGTTTGAGGCTGGTCTGGGGGTTACACAGCAAGAGCTGGTCTCCAAAAACGAGGGAGGAGCTGGAGAGATGGCTTAGTAGTTAAGAGCACTGGCTGCTCTTCAGAGGAAGGGTTTAGTTCCCAGGACCCACAAGACACAGCTAACAACCATCTATAATTCCCAGAGGACCCAATGCCCTCTTCTGGCCTGCACAGGTACTGCATACATGAGGTACACGGATATACATTCAGGTAAAAACACTCATACAACACATGCATTAAGATAAAAATAAATGAAATTTGGGGGGGGGGGAAGAGGTAGTGGAGGAGGAAGAGATGTAAAGCAACTGTTTACCCTAATTAGTAAGATCTAGTATATACTATGGTATAGATAGGTTTAAAATAATTAAGAGACAGACAGCTCTGGAACTTGGAAGGCATCACACAGACATCCCCAATGATCTATGTGATTTCCAGCCCTTTCTAGCCATAGCTAATAAAATAACACTGAAGCCTGAAGTGGGACACATAAGGAAGGGTTCTTTGAAAAGTTGGGTGGATGGTGTTTTGCTGGGGCAAACACATGAGGAATGTTTAGCTGAAGCAGACACAGGTGAAAGGATATTCTGCTAAAGCAAGAACGTGAAAGGTCACATGATGAAGGATTCTTTGATAATAATATGTATGTATTGGTCCTCCTTATATTGAGTAGTTGAGCTGTATTTGTTGGGACTTTATAGAGAGAAATGCACCAAAAACTGGTGGTATGCTGCAGTTTCTTATCGCTTCTGTGGACTCGGGCTGATTGGCAGAGTGATGCCAGCTGAGACAGACACGCATGCTGAGGCAAGACCCATGGAGGACTCGTGATGCTTGGAAGGTATAAATAGGACCTGGCGGACAGGCATGGAGGCTGAGCGAGGCTTGCTTATAGAGCTAGCTGTGCAATGCTTATGGTGTTGCGTCTTCTTCACCCGGCTGAGAGAGGTACAGCCGGAGAACTTCTCCTGGCCTCCCTCTGATCCCTCCTGCTGACTCAAGCCGAGGCTGAGGCCTGGCTGTCCATGCTGGGTGGTGTCACCACTGCTGACTCCTGTTTGCTATCCTTACTTTACCCAACTGACTTCTGATATCCAGGAAATGTTGGATCGAGCTGCTGCTGCTGCTGCCCTGTGAAATAAACTGCCAATTTCCAGACAACACAGATGTGAGTTACTCCAAAGAACCATTTCTAAACAGGTCCACTTCCCCCATATCCTTTCTTTTCCACTACCTCTGGTGGGTGATGGGCTACAAGGGAGGTTAAAGCATTTAAGAACCATTATTAAAAATAAGGTTTAAAAAATTCAAAGTTACACGAGCCAGACATGCCAGTGGAGAAAAGGGAGGGACATCAGTGATCATGGAAGTCAATTCCCAGAATTCGAAGCATGCACTATACTTTTTCTTATAAAACAAACAAAGAAACAAACAAAAAACCTGCACCAAGTTTGCCAAGCAAAATTCCTATACATTTAGCCAGTACATCAGTAATCCCATCAGCCAAGCCAGAGGTCAGGGAGGTGCCCTCTGACGCACCTCCCACCTGCTTCTCTGAGATGGTTCCTCTTCTTCACTGGCTCTCATTGCTCTGTCCTCTTTTATCATTTTCTCCTACAACTACTGCGATCAGCTGACCCCCCGGTGAACACTCTGTCCCTCAAGCTTTACCTTGTCCACTTGAGTCAGCTTCTTACAGCTCCTTGGGGTTGTCTTCTCCTCCCAAAAGGACCACCTAAAGTCATCGAACTCAAGGACCAGCCGTCTGCTCAGTTAAGAAAACTCTACAAGTACTGCATCTTTCCATAGTGTTAAGGATATATCTGGGACTAGATTCCTTTATTTGGTTATTTTATGTCACCAGGAATTGAACCTGTGCACAGACTAAACAACCGAGATACATTCCTGGCCATGGGACCAGATTCTTGGTTGTTTATGGCAAATCAGGAGCCAGTTTTCAGAAACCAACTTAGTAAAAGCTAGAGTTCGAATGGTAAAATTTAAACTGAAAGTGACAGACTAAGTCCCCTGTCCTATCACGATCCTTATGGTCACTACTTTGACACTTACTGCTCTGGAATCCTGATAATGAAGGGAAGAGTAAGCCAGCTGGCAATGGTAAGCAGTGACAAGAGCTGAGGCTGAAGTAAAACCCGCAGGCTGCAGGAGAAAGAGGAGGCATGGGCTGGGCTGACAGCAGGCATGGGTGTACAGCAGGGAGGGGTTCATAGCAGATGTGAGAAAACTGCACTGCACGCCATACACCACACTGGTCTGTATGTGACCATACAATGTCACAAGACAAAATCAGAGTCTTGATGTACTAACTTAACTGACTTACAGACTGAATGAATTCAGACTGACTGAAGTGACATTTCTATTCTGAAGGTCAGAACTGGAGAAGCTCAATGCCAAGTACAGTATTCCGCAAGGAACTGCTTCAGGATTACTGGGGGGGAGGGGGGAGGGGGCAGGGTGCGTGTCAGGAGCTCTTCCAGATGGAAGGTTACAAATGTCTTTCAGTTTGTCAAAATGAAATGACTGAGCCAGTCTGGTGCACTAGCACCAAAGTGGTCTCAAACATGTGGCTGGTCACATGCACTCAGATACTGTGGAGGTTTAAAGAAGGATGATTCCCACAGGCTTGTAGATTTAAATGTTTGGTCTCCAGCTGTAGAACTGTCTGGGAAGGCTTAGGAGGTGAGGCTTTGTTGGAGGATATATTGTCATTGGTGGTGGACTTTAAGGTTTTAAAAGCCCATGCCATGGTCAGTTAGCATTCTCATTCACAGTCTCTCTCTCTCCCTCCCCCCCCTCTCTTTTTCTCCCTCCCTCCTTCCTCCTTCCCTCTCTCCCTCCCTCTCCCTCTCTCTCCCTCTCTGCGTCTGGATCAGGATATAAGTTCTCAGCTACTGTTCTAGCATTATGTTCCCTTCTATCCAGTCATGAACTCATTGTCTGAAACTGGAAGCCCAATGAATAAGCTCTTCTATAAATTGTCTTTGTCACAGTGTCTTAGCACAGCAATAGAAAAGTAACTAAGATAGATATTCTTCAGTTTATCATGTGAAGGTACTTTGAATTTATGGTGTCCTTCATCTCAGGGACTGTAATCTTTTATAACTTATTAGTTCATTAATTATTAAAATTACTTTATTATGTAGTCCCAAATGAACTATGAGATGGGGGAAATGTATGAGCTGGTTACTTAAATAGTATTTAGTTTTTCAATATTTACTTTTCAATCATCATGGCCTCAAGGAATCTTAAATTACTCAAAAGTGTAAAAACTGAATTTTCCCTTCAAAAAGTTGAATTCTTTCTTTTCTTCTTGTTCTTCTTCCACCTCTTCCTTCAGCAGAGTAAAGGAAAAAAAAACAATTTATCTGGATTTTGTAGTCTCTGGGTATGGTTATAAGGGTGTTTCCAGAAGGATTTAACAGAGCGAGCGGGTAAGACTCACCCTGAATGTGTATGGCATCTTTGCATTAGCTTGGGGCCTGAACTGCATGAAAAGGAGAAGGCAGCCTGAACAGCACCTTTCACCTTTCTCTCTGCTTCCTAACTGTCTAAGTCAGTGTTCTGTTGCTGTGAAGAGACACCATGACCATGGCAACTCTTATAAAATAAAGCATTTCATTGAGACTTGCTTTCAGTTTCAGAGGTTTAGTTCATTATCATCACGGCAGAAAGGAGCACGGTGGCAGGCAAGAGTGGTGACAGAGAAGTAGCTGAGAGCTACATACATCCTTATCTGCAGGCGGAGAGAAAAGATACTGGGTTTAGCATGGGCGGTTGAAACCTCAAAGCCCACCCCAAGTGACACACTTCTTCCAACAAAGCCACACCTCCTGAGCCTTTCAAATAGTCCCACTCAATCCCACACTCAGGAGGATCTGAGTTCCAGGCCAGCCTGGTCTACAGAGTGAGTTCCAGGACCACAGAGAAACCCTGTCAGGAAAAAATCAAAAATAGTGTTACTCCCCAGTGATCAAGCATTCATGAGACATGGGCACAGAGGCCTTAAAGGGACACATGGGATTTTAACTTGCATCTTTTCTCTATTTTGATATATAACAAAAAAGGTGGAGACAAGTGGTAAGACCTGCCTTGTACTGGGACGTCTTCTGCCCTAAGCCCAGAGGTGCTTACACTCAGGACTGTGAAAAGCCTATGTCTAACCCAGGAGGCTGGGCCCCCAGCAGGCTCGTAGCTAGGGCAGGTGACTAAGTTGCCCTCAGTGCACTCAGGAAACAATCACTGTCTGGAGCAGAAGTAAATTGTCATGACACTGCCTCTCCAGTCTACATCATCCAAAGCAGTTTGCGACCTCAATAATTCAGATGTGAGATCCAGATTAAAGTTAACAGTGTAAGACGCATAAGGATGAGATTTTCGCAGAAAATTTTAAGCCTTCACCAGAGACCTACTTCTAGTCAATAAGGTCTTCCTTTAGACCTCCAGGTTCTATACCTCAAAATCCCTCTCTGGGTAGTTGCAACTTTATGTTTAATCAAAGGTGTGTGGTCCTCCCTTTGGCACAGAAAAGGCCAGGAGTCTCAGTGATAGATTCATTGCCAGAGTTCTTTTTATAATTTTGAATGTTTTGAAATTTTAGTACATTTAATAATTTTTAGGGATAAGTGTGTGGGGGGGGGTCACAATATGTGTGTGAGCGTAAGTCAAAGGACTGTGGGGTTGGGGTCTGCTCCCTCCTTCCACCATGTGGGAACTCAGGGTTGACAAAAATAAGCACTTTAACCACTGTGCCATCTCAGCATTCCTTTTTAGTAGTTTTATTTCTTAAAGGAATTAAAAACTCAGGAGATGATTCTCTCCCCCATCAGAAGAGAGTTTTAAACTGACACTAAACCAAAACTAAAGAACTGAGCTTCTGGGCAATCTTTGGAAGGGCCTAAGGGAAACTCAGGACAATCAATCTAATGTTCCAGAACTGTTTTACCTCAGGTTTTAAGATTTTAAAAACAGTAAAAATTACAGCTAAGGTGAAGAACAGATGATAAAAATAGAAAACACAGGAAGTGTGTGGGTCTAGTGAACTACTATCCAGCTGAAGGAGGTACCCTCATAGTCTGTGCTACATACCATAGCTTACCTCTGCCAGGGACTAGTGCCTTCTGCAAGGCTTTCTTCAGAGAGCTGCAGCCGTGTAGAAGCCCGTGGCTAGGAGAGATGGCCACATGGGAGATGCCATAGATGGCCTCAGGGGTGGCTGTATATGCTGTCAGTTTCTCTCCAGTGTCTTGTCCATCAACCTGGCAGATGAAACATGATATTTTATTTTCAGTCCTCATCTTCCTAAGTTCTGGGGCTCCCCATGCCACACAAACAGCCATGGCAGCTTCTGACCACAGGACCAGGAATGTGTGCAGAAACAGAATGGAGAATCCTTGGTCAGTCTCCACTCCTGCACTCAGCACCAGGCACTCCAAGATGAAGATAGAGAAAGCATGCTCAGAAAGATGCCTTCCCAGTTCTCTTTCTGCTTGTCAGTGCTGCGGTCTGGTGCAGAGCTGCTGTGTATTCAGAGTTCCAAAATACAAACGAGATCTGTGGGCATGAATGCTGTGCCAGTGTCTTATCACCTTTAATGTGAAGTCCAGGTGGCAGCCCACACAGTCCCCAATCCAGTGGGCCTGCATGCCTTTTATTCCGTACCACTCTGGGAGGTCTGCCAATGCATCCTGCATGGCCTGGGGAAAGAAAAAAAGAAAAGAACAGAAAAGTAGCAAAGGTCCTATGACAACAAATGGTGTGGGGCTTGAGGAAGAAAAGGTGGAGACATGGAAGAAAGTTCTGGATGTTAGACTTCCTCAACACTCTCTCATTCTGCTGTCTTAGTCGAGGTAGCAAAGCACAACAGACACTCAATTCACAACATACCTAAGCAAGATCTAAGTGACCGACCTCTGATAAAGGTCTCATGGACGAAAGCTAGTAGACAAAGACCTCAATTTACATCTTTGCTGTATGTATTTATAGCTTCTCTCTCTAAGTCTGGGGGTCAAAAGGAGTTACAGATCTGCAGATGAGCTCCACCTCCTCCACCTCTCCCCATCTCTCTCTGCCATAGAACTTTCCAGCTGACTGCTTCCAATTCCCACAGAATTTTGTATCACCCTCCCCAGAATCACTGGGCCATTCCTCCTTCTCTCCTTTTCCCTTCCTTATTCTTCCTGTTCCTGCTCTAACTCTTCAAGTGTTTTCTCTCTCTCTCTCTCTCTCTCTCTCTCTCTCTCTCTCTCTCTCTCTGCGTGTGTGTGTGTGTGTGTATGTGTGTGTGTGTGTGTGTGTGTGTCTGTGATTTTGATAGAGGGTCTTACACAGCCCAGGCTAACCTTGAAATTCCAGTCTTCCTGCTTCCCCTTACAGTGCTGATCTTGCATGCTTGGCATATTGGCAGCCAATGGTTTTGATTTATTTATTTTTCTTCACAGATTGCATGCCAGGGATGGGAAAGCTCCTGGTGGAGGTGCTTAGCTTCAAACATTCAGATGGAAATGAGGCCCAAACATTAAACTAGGAAGAAATATGAATGTTTTCACGTGCTAATTCTAGATAGGTGCTTGCCTAAATCTACGCAAATTTATGAATATTTTTACAAAATAAAATAACTTTTTTAATTGGCCAATGAAACCAATACCTTGAAGCACCAAACAAGCTCTTTTCAGTTCTGGGTGACACTCACTCAGCTTTTGCTAGCCACAGCTGTCTATACGCTTTGTGGGGGCTGCAATTACGGAGCCATTGGGCAGCGGTTCTGGTCTCATCTACCCACGGCAACTAGTGCAGGCAGCTCCTCCCCATCCCTGCCAACCACAGGTATAGAAGATCTCTTGGCTCACAGCATACAGAAGTTTGAGGGAACACTACGTTTTTAGACTTTTTTTTATAAAGCGGTATGAAATCCTGAGGAAACAGGTTTGGTGGAACATACGTTGAAGGCTAAGGCAAGATGAACTAGAGTTCAAGAGACCCTGTGCACAAATACACACAAACAAAAGTGTCTACAAAAAACCCCATAGCTCTCATCTCTCAAGGGAGAAGAGATGGTTTCTTCTGGAGTAGAACCAGAAACAGAGATTCAGGTTATGTCAAATCCCATGTTCCAGTGTGGTAACATTTTGATGACGTTTTTATAGCAACAGAACAGAAAGTCATAAATCGAGGCACTTCTTACAGGCACTGGTCCTAAGAGCAATGGGGCAGCTGCAGCAGAGTGAGAAGGGAGCTGCTTTAGGCCACACCCATTTGACAGAATTTGCAGCCCTTTGCTTGTTTGAATCTGGAGGCCTGTTCATTCATTCCAAAGAAACGAACTCTATTTATACTCTGCCAAGGATTTACGTAATGGACACGAAGATGCCAGGTCAACTACAGAAAGGGCAATAAATGGCTACTAAGAGGGCTTGAGGTACCCCAAGAAAACTTGGGTCTGGATTTGCAACATCTTAACCTCTCTACAGGTCTGTTTTTAATCAGTGAATTAGCAGCTTTCATTCACAAAAAAAAAAAATAAATCTAGGGAAGCCCATGTCAGAGTTGGAGGAAAGCATCTCCCTCTACCCGACTCAATGGACCCTCAGGCACGGTGCAGTTTGGAAGCTATTTATTAACTATTCCCATTTAATAAGGGAAGTTAGCTAAAACTGATAACAGGAATGGGGCCTCCCACACAGCCGACTCCTTGCCTTGTACCTGGAAAAGCCCGTTCCCCACCTCCCGTCATGGGTGACATAGCACAGCTGCCCTGAGATACCACCCACACTGCTCTGCAGGTCTAGCTTGCACTGTCTTTTCTCCCACTCAGCTCTCTTGTTAGCCAGTGGCTGAGTTCATGCTTGCCACTCACAGTGAACAACTCTGAAGGGCAGCTTGAGAGGAAGCAACAGAACACACTGCACAGCAGCCTTTAACAAAATAGTTTTCTGTTCCAGAGTTCTGTTTCCGAGTTCAGAGTCTTTAAACCCTGGAACAAAAGTGCATGAAAGGGCTCCTGGACAGAGCCTTGCTCCTAAACTGAGCAGATGGACACTTGGGGCAAACACAGAGCGCTGAGGATCCCTGTGGCAGAAAGCTCTCAAGCCGAGCCATATTTCAGTGCTCGTTCCTCCGCCACCTGGACTGCAGAAGCTAAAAAGCCATGTCCATTTTGTACTCTCCCTTAATGGTGAGGGTGGCCACGTGACACAAAACATGGATGTAATTCTATGGGGTTGGAGGTTGTCTGAGAAAGCTCTTGCTTTCCAGATTGAAAAGGACTCATTTGTACTGCTCCTGTTGCTTCTATCTTGAATGGAGATGTGGTATCTGGAGCTGCAGTAACCATCTAGCAACCATAAGATCACAAGCACGAAGAAAAGGCCAAGAGGAACCCTGGAAGCCAAGTCTGTTCCCAGCAACTGTTTCTCATTATGAGGGGAAAGTAACTTCCTACTTGCTTAAACCACCACGACTTGGGTTTTCAGTTGCTTGCTACTGAAAGCATTCTTAGTTGATCCAATGTCTTATCCTTATATGCACAACAGGACTTCTTTACTAGTTCATGATAATTTCTATCATACCAGGTGTTCAGGATATCCCATCTCACCTAAGTGTAGATTCTACATGCTGGGACCATTTGAGTCTAGATTCTGCAGGCTGGGATCATTGCAAAGCATTTGAACTGGCACCTGTAGCCATCCTGACCATTCCACAATGTTTTTATGAAAGCACAGTTATGGGGGCAGATGAGATGGCTCCATGGTTACAAGTGCTTTCTGCTCTTGAGCAGACCTGGGTTCAGTTCCCAGCACCCACTTTGGATGGCTCCCAACCAGGTGCAACTCCAGTTCCAAGGCATCCAGAACTTGTGGCCTCCTCAGGCACATGTACTCACATGCACAGAGCCACATACATACAGATGATTTTTGAAAATGTTTAAATCTTTTCTTTAAAGGCTACCCCATAATTCTGATATCACTGCCTTCTTTACAATATTTCATGATTTCATATGGCTCTTATGCTGAAATCAAAATGTGTAAGAATTAATGCAGCCCCTAATTACCTCTGCAGACCTACTTTGAGTCTTCCCACATGGCTCTCAGTTTAACATACACATTCCATCTCTTGCTTTTCACCCCCATGTGGTGATTTGAATAAGAATGGCCCCTACCCTACAGATGTTCAAATACTCGTCCCCTAGGGAGTGACACTATTAGAAGGCGTGGCCTTGTTGGAGGAAGTGTGTCATTGTGTGGGTGGGCTTTGAGGTCTCATATCCTTAAGCTACATCCAGTGTGGTAGTTTCATTCTGCTGCCTGTGGATCAAGATGTAGAACTCTCAGCTCCTTCTCCAGCAACCATGTCTGCCCGTGTGCTGCCATGCTTCCCACCATGATGATAATGGACTAAACCTCTAAAGGTAAGCAGCCCCAATTAAAATTATTTCCTTTATAAGAGCTGCTGTGGTCATGGTGTCTCTTCACAGCAATAGAAGCTCTGAGACACCCATCACACATTCCTCACTGCACAGAGTTGGCATTATATCTATTCCCTCTAACTTATCCCTCAACAGCCCAACACTGAAGCTTTTGATTCAGATGTACTCAGCTGGTCCAGATTCTCAGTCAGCTCAGTGTTAAAGGTGGGTGGCTTCTGCTCTCCAGAGATTCACAAATCACCTTTTCTTTTAAGTCCTATTCATTTATATAACAAATGCCTTCATGTTATCAACTAACTTCAACTTCGGGGTCTATGTCCATTGGGTCACAGTATCTTGCTTTTTTAAAAGGTAGTAATTTTGCTTGTTTTCTTTTTCTTTTTTTTTTTTTTAATTCGATATATCTTTTATTTACATTTCAAATGATTTCCCCTTTTCTGGCCCCCCACTCCCCGAAAGTCCCATAAGCCCCCCTTCCCTCTCCCTGTTCTCCCACCCACCCCTTCCCACTTTCCTGTTCTGGTTTTGCCCTATACTGCTACACTGAGTCTTTCCAGAACAAGGGGCCACTCCTCCGTTCTTCTTGTACCTCATTTGATGTGTGGATTATGTTTTGGGTATTCCAGTTTTCTAGGTTAATATCCACTTATTAGTGAGTGCATACCATGATTGATCTTTTGAGACTGGGTTATCTCACTTAGTATGATGTTCTCCAGCTCCATCCATTTGCCTAAGAATTTCATGAATTCATTGTTTCTAATGGCTGAATAGTATTTCATTGTATATATATATATATATATATATATATATATATATATATATATATATCACATTTTTTGCATCCATTCTTCTGTTGAGGGATACCTGGGTTCTTTCCAGCTTCTGGCTATTATAAATAGGGCTGTTATGAACATAGTGGAGCATGTATATATTACATGCTGGGGAATCCTCTGGGTATATGCCCAGGAGTGGTATAGCAGGATCTTCCGGAAGTGACGTGCCCAGTTTTCTGAGGAACTGCCAGACTGATTTCCAGAGTGGTTGTACTAATTTGCAACCCCACCAGCAGTGGAGGAGTGTTCCTCTTTCTCCACATCCTCTCCAACACCTGTTGTCTCCTGAATTTTTAATCTTAGCCATTCTGACTGGTGTAAGGTGAAATCTCAGGGTTGTTTTGATTTGCATTTCCCTAATGACTAATGAAATTCAGCATTTTTTAAGATGCTTCTCCGCCATCCGAAGTTCTTCAGGTGAAAATTCTTTGTTTAACTCTGTACCCCATTTTTTAATAGGGTTATTTGGTTTTCTGGGGTCTAACTTCTTGAGTTCTTTGTATATATTGGATATTAGCCCTCTATCTGATGTAGGGTTGGTGAAGATCTTTTCCCAATTTGTTGGTTGCCAATTTGTCCTTTTGATGGTGTCCTTTGCCTTGCAGAAACTTTGTAATTTTATGAGGTCCCATTTGTCAATTCTTGATCTTAGAGCATACGCTATTGGTGATCTGTAAAAAACCCAGGATAGCTAAAACTATTCTCAACAACAAAAGAAATTCTGGGGGAATCAGTATCCCCGACCTCAAGCAATACTACAAAGCAATAGTGTTAAAAACTGCATGGTATTGGTACAGTGACAGGCAGGCAGATCAATGGAACAGGATTGAAGATCCAGAAGTGAACCCACACACCTATGGCCACTGGATTCTCGACAAAGGGGCTGAAAACATCCAATGGAAAAAAGATAGCCTTTTCAACAAATGGTGCTGGTTCAACTGGAGGTCAGCATGCAGAAGAATGCGAATTGATCCATCCTTGTCTCCTTGTACTAAGCTCAACTCCAAATGGATCAAGGACCTACACATAAAGCCAGACACTCTGAAGCTAATAGAAAAGAAACTGGGGAAGACCCTTGAGGACATCAGTACAGGGGGAATGTTTTGTTTTTCAAGACAGAATTTCTTTGTCTTGATAGCCTTTATCTTGTATAGTCTTAGCTGTCCTAGAACTAGCTCTGTAGACCAGGCTTGCCTTGAACTCACAGAGGTCTGCCTGCTTCCACCTCCCTGAGTGCTAAGATTAAAGGTGTGCACCATCACCACTGGGCAAATGTAGGAACATTTATATTACCTGTTGGGCACTGCAGATGATACTCAACAGGGATGTTGGATCGCTCGACTCCTCTTGCATCTATTTTATTCTAGAAATTATATTTGACCCCTACAGAGGCTTACTTTTAATCTTTAGTAAGGCCACTCTGTTCTGTTTTTGTCCTCAGTCATAGGGTGTTATCCAAGCTTCCAATTATGGCCTTTGGGAATTCAGTGTCTCTCTTAGCCAGGTGTAACACACAGGTTTCATGTGCCTCACAGCCCTGGGTCTGCTCTCCTACCAGAGCCCCAGCCCATGCCAGCATCAGGGGCTCCCCCTCTTCTCCCAATTTTCAGTGCTAACCTCCTAAGAGCTTTTTCAATAAATCTGCACAGGAGTTCAGCAAGAACCAAGAGTTACCATAGCAACTCACCGTTCTGCTGAACAGTTGAAAATTCACAGCTGACAGTTTAAAGAACAGTGCCCCTGGTCAGGTTATTACATTTCCACCTAGAAGCAGAGGTCAAAACATAGGCGCTAACCAGGTGTCCTTCCAATACTGCCATCAGAGTTTCATGGCATATCATGAAGGAGGACTGGCACCCCTCCTTTCCAATATGCCATCAGAGAGTATCTAGAGGGGAGGGAGAGGAGAAGAAATGAACCCTCCACTCAGGAATATGCTAGACCTAAGGCTAGCCGAGAGGGGCTGCACAGAAAGCTATGCTCTCAGCTTTGCTCTCCTCCAGGCAAGCTAACAAGCTCTTTTGAACCTGTCCCAGATCCACACCCCCGGTCAGCTCTATCAAAATGAACTAAAAGGAAATGAGCCTCCCTGCAGATAGCCTTCAGAGGGAGGACACTGAGGGTCTGCTGGGCCAGTGCGATGGGATTTTGTTTTGGTCCAGAAGTTGCCTAGGACTGTGCTTTCTCTGCACACGAGCTTTATATACTATATCTGACCTGAGTTATCTGCAGATGAGACCCAGACTTTGGATATACCATAGGTTGTGTTTGAGACTCAGCTAAAAACAGAAGCACTGAGTATTATACACATACAGAACTCAGGACTTTATCTGGGCCACTGTGACTTACTAAGGAACTGTTTCATGGCTGGCTGTCTTGATCTCTGAACACAGAATCAGCCAGGAGTGCTTGAAGCAACATCAGGTCTAATTGCTCATCTTACTTACCAGGAAGCTGAGGCCCAGGGCAACTTGTACAATTAATCAGAGGCATGGGAGAGATACATCTGGAGCTTCGGACTGGGCCCAGCTCACTCCTACTCTGGCCTTCCCTGCTGGGGAGCAGTCAGCTCTTCACTTCTGGGCTACTATAAGTGATGGCAGAGAAACTTTAACTCAAGCCCTCTGGAGCCTCACAAAGACTCATTCCCTTTTCCCTTTTTCAATGTGTAATTGCAGATAGAGTTACTGCTGCTTTTCGACAGCTCACTGAAGAAGAACTGTAATGACCTCCAGGTATCTTTCTTGTTAATACTTCAAAACCCTTGCCCAGCACCCTGTGTGTATGTGAGCAACACTGGGGCTCTCTGCCTCCCATGTCTTAGGACCCTGCTTAGGCTCCTTTAACAGAGTAGACAGTGTGTTATACCCACTCACTGGGCATTACGGAGAGTCAGTGGCTGCCACTTACCTTTGCATATGCAGTTGTCTTAATGAACCACTGTCGGAGGTATTTCTTCTCTACCTTGGCTCCAGAACGCCATGAGCAGCCGTATTCATTCACCTGCTCATTGGCTAGCACTGTTTGATCCACTGGATCCCAGTTAACCAAGGCCTGTTAGGAGACAGGAGATGGGAATACACTGTGGTGAATGCTTGGAGAACAAGGCTGACATGTTACACTGTGGCTCCAAGCCTCAGGACATCTTTGGGGTGAGCTGCCTGACCAATGTACCACTAGTAAGCTGTGACAAGGACACATAAAATGCCTTTGTTAGAATAGGCTTGGGAAGATGGACATCTATGAGCACATGGCCAATTCAACCTTAAGTTTTTCTTGATGACATGACGAACATTCAGGATTAAAAATTTGAGAACACTTTGGAAAAGAAGAAAAAATGGTATCTATTTAAAGTTTAGGAGAATAGGGTTATATTTTGCAGAGGAACTAAATATACTGGTCTTTAATAACAACACTGTTCACTGAGTGATAACCAAGTGCTAGTTCCCATGCTCAGTGGTTTCACAGCTAAGTGGCGACATAGCTCAGGTTAGCTTCAAACTTGAGCTATTCCTGCCTCAGTCTCTCTAGAGCAGGGATTACAGTTGTGTGCCACTACCCTTGGCTTATGTGAAGTGCTTTAATGCTCACAGTCGACTTTGTGATAAGTAGAACCATCAAAGAATCCGATCCTCAGAGAATCCTATCACAGAGAATGAAGTTGAGGGGTAGAGAAGCAATACAACAAACCTAAGGTCCCAAGACACCTACAGATAGGGAAGGAATTTAGGTCTCAAGAAACTAAATTATGCTTGTAATTCTTGAAGACTGTATTTAAGATAATGTGGAATATACAAAAAGAAAGTAAGTCTTAAGTGAACAATTAATGAATTTTTAAATGAGTAAACATATGACCACTAGTCTTGTTAAAATATGGGACATTTTCAGCTCCTCCAGAAAACCGTTATGCTTTCTGCCTTCAACACTGAACCCCAAGGGTAACAATTCTGAGTCCTACTCACAGATTTACTTGGCTGGTAGAACACGTGGTCCTAACCATGATGAAGGCACTCCAGAGTTCCTGTTAGTTTCCTTTGTTTGAAACAAATACTTCTGTCTACACTTACCACTTTGTGACATTCAGGTGCCTCCTGGTACAAAGAAGGCACTAAGTACCAAGCAAGCTGGGGATTGCTCTAGTGATTTGAGAAGCACTGCTTAAAAATTTAATGGAAGACTATGTAACATGTGCAAATCCTCAGCACCAAAAAGTATTCATGGTAATTCCAACAAAGGCAGTGCTAGCAATCATGTGCCTCATAGACCCTTCTTCCTTCCTGTTCATTGCCTGCCGCCTATACCTTAGCTCTGACCTGCAGGCTGGTTTGCCTTCTGTGAGAAACTATGGTGAGCTGAAGGAGGTACTACTAATGGCTACAGCACCGTCAGACGGCCTGTCCTGCTGGGTCAGGGGCCTAACACTACCCTCCAGCTTGAGTCAAATGGCAAGGGTATTCTGTCACCACTGCTAGACGCTTTCCAGCCCTTAGAGGCTGTGCTAAAGTCAGCACAGCCGGGCCTACCCTTTATTATGTTCTTTCAGTGTTTTTTTTCAATATGTGTTGGGATCTGACTGGTTCTGGATGTTTCCCACACATAACAGTCAGGGTGGGGAGAGGTTAGCCAAGAGTTATAATCTGGGTTAGTATTTTATAACTGCAATTAGTATAGTCACAAAAAAGTTGAAGCTATGCCATCTGGAATCAGATGGAAAGATGATCATTGAACAGTTTATTTTCTCTAACATGGGATCTTCTAGGTCTTCACCTCATAAGTATATAGAGATGTCCAGGGCAGAAAGTAACTAGAACCTAAAAGTTTTAGGTTCATAAACCTAAAAAAATTGGCTCATCTTTTTGAGTCAGGGTTTCTCTGTGTAGCCCTGGCTGTCCTGGAATGCACTCAATAGACTAGGCTGGTCTTGAACTCAGAAATCCTCCGCCTCTGCCTCCCTGTGCTAGGATTACAGGTGTGCGCCACCACGCCCAGCTTGGCTCATCTTTTATTACCACTAACACCAAGGAGATTTCGGGAGGTGAAAAGAAAGGACTGAGTACTACTGCTTTATTTTTGGTAGTGCTTGGTCTGCTGTAGATGAGATGAACCTGAAGTGGCCTTCATCTTTACCATTATGCACAAATAGGACTTTGTTTTTCACATAAAAGCTACGATTTTTGTTTTGTTTTGGTATTTTGAGACAGGGTCTCACTATGTACCTCTGGCTGACCTGGAACTCATTGTGTAGACCAGGCTGGCCAGAATTCACTGAGAACTGCCTGACTCTGCCTCACAAATACTGAGATTAAAAGGTGTAGGTGCTAAATTTAAAAAAAAAAAAAAAAAAAAGGGCCGGCCGGTGGTGATGCATGCCTGTAATCCCAGCACTTGGGAGTCAGAGGCAGGTGGATTTCTGAGTTCGAGGCCAGCCTGGTCTAGGGAGTGAGTTCCAGGACAGCCAGCACTACACAGAGAAACATTGTCTCAAAAAAAAAAAAAAAAAAAAGGTGTAGGTGTGCCACCACACCTGGATAACAGTGATGATTCTATGATGGAGAGGATTTATAAAATTTTAAAAAGGAAGCTAACATGAACTTACCTCCTTTTGATAGGCCAGTCCAGCTTTGTAGAGTTTGATAAATAGGTATTGAGTCCATTTGTAGTAATCTGGTAAACATGTAGTGATTTCCTGCCAGAAAGGGAAGAAGTATAAATATATAGTCAGGCAGAGATTCGGTTTCACTAAGTCTTAAAGTGAGTAAAGAAGCCATTTATGCTGGGAAGAAAGAGATGATGTCATTAGACTGTCTCCCCTATCTTTTCTAGATGTGTTCAACGAGAGTAGTCTCAGGTCTCTCACCTATTATCCATGGAAGAAGTTACAGTATAGGAAAAACAGCTATGAGAAAACTTTTTAAAAGAATTAATTAATTAATTAATTATTGTATGTGAGTACACTGTAGCTTTCTTCAGACATGCTGGAAGATCCCATTACAGATGGTTGTGAGTCACCTTGTGGTTGCTTCGAATTGAACTCAGGACCTCTGGAAGAGCAGTCAGTGCTCTTAACCATCTCTCCATCCCCAAATTTTTTTTAAACATTTAATAGTTTTTGCATGTATGTGGGTGTGGGGATACATGCATGCTGTTGTTGACTGAGGCCAGAAGAAGCCATCGGATTCCTTGTAACTAGAGTTACAGGTGGCTGTGAGATACCAGATATTAGTGCTGGAAACTGAACTTGGGTCTTCGGGATGACAGGCAAATGTTCTAAACTGCTGAGTCATCTTTCCAGTCCAGCTGTGAAATTTTTTACCAGGATAAACACATGCTGGGGGCCAAGAATATAACTCATCTGAAAAGCAGTTATAAATGTCAAGAGTATTTGTTCACTGTGATGTGATTCTCATTTCAGAATAAATCTTTTGTCTACACAGAACCTAGGTCTAATAGCTTATCTAGCCTCATTATTTTCTCTTTATTATATAATATGAATCAAGCTATTGTCTACATGGGGGAGATTAATCAAAAGTTCCTAAAGTTTACTTTCTGCCTGAAAAAACAAGTTTAATATAGAATTTTAAAAACCAGGGCTTCATGCATGTTAGGCAAGGACTCTACCAACTGAGCTGCATTCCTAGCTTTTCTTGGTTGTTTTATATTCTGTTTTGTTATTATTGTTTTATGTAGCAGCGTCCTAATTTTAAAACAACTACATATTTGGGTGTTACTGGGAGTCAAGCCCAGGGCTTCAGGCATGCTAAAAAGTTCTCCAACACTGAGCTATAACCCCAGCCCAGAAAATAAGTTTATAAAAAGGCAGAAGAGGGGTTGGAGAGATAGCTTAGCAAATAACAGCTTAATAAAAAGAGAACTGGCTCTTTTTCTAGAAAGTCTTGAGTTCAATTCCCAGCACCCACATGGTGGCTCATAACCATCTATAGCTGTAGTCCCGTGGAATCCGAGGTTGTAGTGTGAAGGCATACATGCAGACAAAATACCAATATACATAAAATAAACAAATAAAACTTTTTAAAGATGCAAAATAACTTGACTCTGACTACCAGCTCCATCTCCCCACTGTGAGACAAATCTGCCAATCTAATGGTGGTTCCAAGTAGCCTGGCCCCTGCCAAAACCTAAGCTATGGTGAACCACCAGCTCCCAGGGACTCCACAGGCACCTGATATATACGGATGCCAGGCATGAGGAAACTGCCAGCTCATGGATCAGACTAGCAGACAGGGAGGAGCTTGCCTCCCCAGATCCCACTGTCAGCACCAATGCTACCTTCTCAGCCCTGATCTGCTAATAGGGCACAGATGTGCTCTTTTTAGTTTTCTAGACAAATACATTTAAAATTTTCATTGTTAACAAACATACGTCAGGAGCTGTCTTCTACTCTGTTTTACTCATCATTTTATGCTCTCCAACACTGAAGCACCCCCAAATGCTGCTGAATTAAGAATAAACCAGATGCATGAGAGTCTATACACAAAAGCACATCTGTATATTTCACATAAGTTTCACAGCTAAATTCTCACTGTGCTGTGGTCACAAACACACAGGGAAAATAGAATTGAATTGGAGGGTAGAATGGGTGAGAATAATGGAAAGTATATTAGACCTTATTATTGTAGAAATAACTTTTTTAAAAAAGTTTATCTACTACAGTACATAAAGTAAATAAAATGTCAAACTGTTAAATCTAGGGATGGGGCCCATTAACACTTTATTTTGTGTTTATTTGAGTTGCTCATAATGAAATATCAAATCTTTCTAATTAATATAATAATAAATGGATTACAATGTTAATCAGGAATATTTTATAATGCACTCTTAGATCTGCTTCTCTCTATATATAGTTTTATAATGTACTTCTTGGATCCCTTGAATCTGCTTCTAGACACTGAGTAAAACTCACGAAGCAACAGAACAGCAAGAAGCAAGTTGGGGAGGAAAGGGTTTATTGAGCTTACACTTCCACATTGCAGTTCATCACTAAAGGAAGTCAGGACTGGAACTCAAGCAGATCAGGAAGCAGGAGCTGATGCAGAGGCCATGGAGGGATGTTTCTTACTGGCTTGCTTCCCAATAGTTCAATGTCTGGGATCCAACTCATGATCTTCTGGGCTTCTCCAAGGGCTTGGGTCACTTCTCCAGCTCTGCCCTTTGTAGCACACAGCTTATCTTCTAGGCTCCAGCTGCCTGTACTTCACTGCTGCTACTGTTCTTGGTGGTCATCGTATGGTACTGGCATCTCTAAAACACTGTTGACTTCTACTGTAATTGGGCTTCACCAATAGCCTCTCATAGGCTCTCTTCATGGTGACAAGCCTCTGCTCCTATGCATGACCCATTCAAGTCCTGGGCCATCAATTGCAACTGAGGCTGCACCTTCACCAATGGCCTTCTGTGGCCTCTCACTGTGCCAAGAGCCTCAGCTGCTCTTCATGACCCCTTCATGCCTTCAAAACCAGTACCATCTAGGTGATTCTTACACAGTACTAAGTCCAGCCACAGCACAAAATACAACTGTGGCTATCTCTGGAACACACTCTCTGTGCTCTCAGAAAACACTTCCAAGAAGATTTCATCTCAGTGATGCTGGTCTCTTCTTAATCACCGCTAGTTTCTTAGCTCCAGCTAACCAGCATCAATAGTCCCAGTAACACAAAGGTTTGCTTTAGTGGTTCTGGTATCTTGTTACAGCTGATTCTTCAGCCCCAGCTAACCAAAACCACAGAATCTTCACAATCAAAACATGGCCACTTTAAGAGTCTTTAATCTTCCCTGTGAAATTTCACAAGCCAGGCCTCTATCTTCTGCACTGTTCATAACATTGTCTTCCAAGCTCCTACAGAACTTTCCACAGCTTTTCTAGCTCAAAGTTCCAAAGTCCTTCCACAATCCTCCCCCAAACATGGTCAGGTTATCACAGGAATACCCCACTACACTGGTACCAATTTATCTTAGTCAGGGTTTCTATTCCTGCACAAACATCATGACCAAGAAGCAAGTTGGGGAGGAAAGGGTTTATTGAGCTTACACTTCCACATTGCAGTTCATCACTAAAGGAAGTCAGGACTGGAACTCAAGCAGGTCAGGAAGCAGGAGCTGATGCAGAGGCCATGGAGGGATGTTTCCTTACTGGCTTGCTTCCCAATAGTTCAATGTCTGGGATCCAACTCATGATCTTCTGGGCTCCTCCGAGGGCTTGGGTCACTTCTCCAGCTCTGCCCTTTGTAGCACACAGCTTGTCTTCTAGGCTCCAGCTGCCTGTACTCCACTGCTGCTGCTGTTCTTGGTGGTCGTGATGTTTGTGCAGGAATAGAAACCCTGACTAAGATAGGCATCATTAGCTCAAGGTGAAAGAGTCTCTACCCCCATTTTCTCCCTGACTTCCCATATGAACTTGACCTGCTTCATTTGTTGCTTCTGCCACTGCCATCTAGAGAAAACATAATGCTAGCTAGCTGCTGCATGGCCGGGGCCACTGCTGTGCAGCTGCCTCGGGGGACCAGGACTGAGGAGACTACCGTGGTTCCCCGTGCTGCACCTTCCCACCTGCAGCAGGTCAGCTGTTTTATTACTAGGTCAAGCAATGCACATTTTGAGAGTCACAGATTCCCTTTGGAGACTTCCATGATTTGCCCATTAGAACAAAAGAAAATTCTAATCTTCTAAAATCATCAATGGAATTTCTTTTTGAAATTATATCACTTAAAAGCTTTTATTTTAGCCAAATGGCTAAAAATCAAAACCCTCTCTTTAGATGTTCATTGTGAACTACTTACTCAAAACACAGTTCTACAGTCAAGAGGCCATTGGGCTCAACACCCATGGAAATATTAACAGTTTCCCTCTCTCTAAAGCAGAGACTCTGCTCCCTGGGGATTATCTGGCAATGTCTAGAAACAATTCTTTGTCACCGTTTTGTGGTGTGTGTATGTGTGTGTGTGTGTGTGTATGTGTGTGTGTGTGAGAGAGAGAGAGAAAGAGAGAGAGAGAGAGAGCGTGTACACATACATGCACACATGAGTTAATACTCCAGAGTTAATATAAAGGAAAGTCCGGAGGCAGAAGCAGGTGGATCTCTGTGAGTTCGAGGCCAGCCTGGTCTACAGTGTGAGTTTCAGACAACCAAGGCTACAGAGAGACCCTGTCTTGATAAAACAAAAGAAACAAACAGTCCCCTCAAATTATCTAGCTAAACATAGTTTTCATTTTTGTGGATAGGGTCTTGTATGTAGCCCAGGCTGGCCTTACACTCAGGGTAATCTTCCTGTCCTACCCTCCCAAGTATTAGGATCACAGGGGTGAGGCACCATGTGCTGTTTTCCGCTTTAAGTGTTACTAGCGCAATGCTGACCTAAAGGTTTATATTATTTCATTTTAGATCCGAAGCCACAGGCAGATCAAAGGAATGTTAGACAGACAACTTTCTAGTGGGAAGTCCACAAAAGTGACAAAGAAGGCAGAATCTCATCTTCTGGAGCTAGTCCAGTTACTGAGTTTCTCTTCTCCATTGGATGTGGCCCTCCACTGAACATGACTGGCTAACTACCGGGAACATTCCCAGACACAGGGCAGAGCTGGATTGACGTTTGCTGGAGACAAGTGATTTTTTTTTGTAACATCTAAATTTTAAATAATTTAATATGTCCCTAAGTGGTGATCTGACTTAAAGTTTTTCATGTAATAAATGTTTCTGTTTTGAAGTCAGAAAGCCATGTGGTTATCAATATGTTGGCTTATCCTTCCACAAAGCAGATGTCAACACAGAAGGTTGAAGATCATCCCCTGGGATCTAGCCCATGAGCCCACATATTTGGATCCAACCACATGTGCAGGGCCCACTAGGGCACCATGCACCTGTGGGGTGGGGCATCCTGCCATCCTTATCTGCCCATAGCATGGATGGCACCAGTTGGTAAAACTTCTTGCTGAGACAAATCGAAAAAAGCAAGTAAGACTGACTGTCTCTAAACCCCTAACATTTCTGTTTCTTACTTTTCACTGTTTTCAAATACGTTCACACATCTGGAGATATGGCTCAGTATTTAAAGGCACTTGCTGCTCTCCAAAGGACTGGGGTTCAGTTCCAGGTACACATTTGGCAGCTCAGACCTGTCTGAAAGTCCAGTCCTAAGAGATCTGAACCCTCTTCAGGCACGCACACGATGCACATGCAAACATGCAGGAAATCATTAATACACAAATAAGCCCACACCTGCATTAAGGTACTGTTGATTTTAACACAAAGTCAGGTAATTCAAGTGCACAGCTCTAAAAGCAGGTACAATTCACTCCACATAGCTCTCTATAAAGGTATCAGCTTTTATACCCCGTGAGCTCCAGAGAGCACCATCTGGCTGTCTATCTGGGATCTCAGTGAAGCAGCTCCTCCACATTGCAATCTTACACTTTATACTGAGGTTTGTGTTGAAAATATTTCATAGGTTTATAGGACCCAAGGCAAAAGATACTCTCTCTCAGAACACAAAGAGGGTCAAAGCAACCTCTTGGAAACCAACCATCTCCCCCTAATGACCTTGAATAACTTTACCAAACAACTAAGCCAATGTCACAGTGACTTGTGGCCCAGTGGCCCAAAAATTCGGCATCAATGATATCCAAGAGCACTGCCTGGTTATATCTGCAGTACAGAAGAACATTTGTACTGGGTGCTGGGACCATGGCATTCAGGACCCATCTGGTGCTCTGATACTCCTTCCTTACTTTAACAATATGGATGAGTGTGATGTCAGGGAAGGACACTCAGAGGTCCCCAGCAATCCCCAGCAGAAGAGGGACACAGTGTGATACAGCTTAGCACAGTACTGGTTTGGGTCTGTTAGCTCTTCCTCTGGTTTCTGTCTGGGGATTTTTCTTTTTTCTTTCTCTATAGAAAGCTCATAGCAGGGGACTGAGGCAAGAGGATTGAAAGTTTGAGGACAGCCTGGGTTACACAGTGAGTTTCAGACATTCTCTACACAATGATGAGAAGCAGAAGTGGCATAGGACTGTGACCCACTCACAAGAAGGAAGCAGCAGAATAAGTGTGAGGGCAAGGGGCTGGGTGCTAGTGTTGGAAAGGCAGCTACCACAGAGCTTAGTGGTGGAAAGCTTGGGCAGCATGTAAGAGGCTCTGGGTTCAATCTCCAGCACTAACTTGACATTTAGGGACAAAACACCCTCCATAAAGTGACAGAGGAGATTAATTAGTTTGAGTTCCAATTTGTTGTCAGCCTAGGTGGGCAGAGACCAGCACTCCATCTTTCTAGAAGGAAGGAACACTGATAAAGCTTATATGATTTGAAACATCCTCAAACTTTCAGGCTCAACAGGGCAGAATCTTCCAACAGATTCTTTCACAAGGCCAGTTCTCTAGGTTTCCTGAGGATGTGAAAGCATTTTTTTCAGGCATGAGTGAGGGCCAGAAGCTGAAAGCAAATGCCTTCCTTATCGGCTCACAAAGCGAACAGTGGCGGCCACAGAGCTTCTGCACTCTCACTAAACAGTGTGAACAGTTTCACCTGAGACAAAGACAAAGAAATGGAACCATAAACTTAGAAAAAGTCATAAAAAATACACAGTAGGCCAGCAGAGTGTGTGTGTGTGTGTGTAGAGTGGCGGTCTGTTCATGTCTGTGTTCACATATATGCATGTTGAGACCAGAGGTAGGCAATGGACATCTTCAACCACTCTCCATTTTGTTTGAGACAAGGTCTCTAACTAACCTGGAGCATACCAATTTGGCTATGCTGGTTCCAGGCATCCTCCTGCCTCCACACTCCAGTCCTAGCCCAGATCTTAATGTAGGTGCTTGGTATCCAAATTCAGGTGCCTCAACATTTTCGTGACTCAACATTTTCCCAGCTCCTAACCTAGAGTTTGGGGTTGTTTGTTTGCTTTTGTCCTGTTTTGGCTAGGGTTCCAGTGGAGGAAGAGCAGTGACTGGCAAGCACTGGCCTAGCTGGACATGCACATGTGCCAAGACATGGTCAGAACTTCAGGATGACTCCAACAGGTTAGTCTTAAAAGATACACATCAACTTCACTTCAGAGGCTCCACCCTGCCCCCTCCAGGGTGAGTCTGGACTATAGGAAACACCTACAAGAGGCACATAATCTCCTAAGGAAACCCAGAAACCCAGAGCTAGAGACTGGGTAGACAAATGCTGAGTCAAATACTTGCAGTGCCTGTCACATGTTGTCAAGGCAACTGGCTCTGAGCTCTCACAATGGGAGCTTCTCCCCAACCTGGTTGTCAGGCACTTACCTACCTCAAAGTACTTCTTAAGATGATTTTGATTCTTTCAAATTTCAAAAATTTTTTTTCAAAAAAAAGCCCTCATTTTAAAATATATCTGCTACCCTGCAGGCCTTGTCACTTCAGGGCTTAACCCTTCTTATTTGATGTTTAGTCATATGTGTAAATAAGGCGCCAAGACCTTGAAGTCATAAATGACTTTCCATTCTGTACCTTAACCATGGTGTCTGAAGGCAGGAAGGATGCAGGGCCTGTGTGTTTGGGATGAAGAGGACATTATTCACGAATTGTAATCACCATCTAACGGTTGAGAAGGAAAGGCTGAAACAAATGAGCCCATGGCATGAAGAAATATGAAATGTGTAAACTGCTATTCCAAAGCATGTTCTCTCTCTCTCTCTCTCTCTCTCTCTCTCTCTCTCTCTCTCTCTCTCTCTCTCCCTACCCTCTCTACCCTCTCCCTTCTCTCCTTCCTACCCCCTCTCCCCCTATGTGTTCAGGAACACACACTTGTATATTCATATAAGACCAGAAGAGAACATTGAGAATCCTCTTCTACCTCTTTCTGCATGTTCCTTTGAGGCAGAGTCTGTCTTTGAACCTGAGACTCACATTCTGCCAGCTAGGCTAGAATCTACCAAGCCAAAATTATCCTGCTGTCTCCACACCACTCTAACCTGGGGTTACGTGTGTGTGTGTGTGTGTGTGTGTGTGTGTGAGAGAGAGAGAGAGAGAGAGAGAGAGAGAGAGAGAGAGAGAGAGAGAGAGAGAGAGAGATGTTATATGAGTTTATCCCAGTGCTTCAGCAAAACCCCACCCAGTCTGTTGAGTGAGTGGGTGCTGAGAGGGACCATGGCAGGGAAGAGACCGTTTACTGAAGGGCCATCAGCATCTCCCTTACTCAGCAGCCTATTCCTCCGAGGCCTGGGCTGGGCTCTGAAGGTCTCCTTTCATAGTTGGCATGACCCCCAGGTACTCATCTGTAACCCACCCCTCCCACTCTGGAATTTCACACTAGCTTTGGTGTGTGACTTCTTGAAAGATCTACATAGCAAAGACTGTATGTGCCAGAATCACCAAGGGTTTATGCATACCAATTCTGAATTCAGAACAAAATATAAATAAATGGCCAGTTCATCACCCAAAGGACCAGCAGGTTAATATTTAATCACTTTTATATTTATTTCAATATTCCTTTTAAACTGTTGCTGTGTGCCAGAAATCCTTGTAAAAAGTCTTTGCTACACACCCGGCCCAACCCATTATGAAGTCAAACAAGAAGTCAAATAAGAAGTGAGCTCTCTTAGCTTAATCCCACAGAAAATTATTTGTATACAGGCAAAACACCTACTCTGGATTCTTTTGTGCTTGTGGAGAACTAAGCCTTCTCTCCAGAGATCTGTCACTTCCTTTTCCTTCTCACAACCCAACCTCGAGGAAGGGCCTCACTTGATCAGGCCCTTCCCTGACCAGAGCCCCAGGAAGAAAAGTCAACTCACCCTGTCCCAGCTGAAGCACAGGCCGAGGCGGTCAAGCTGCTTCCTCATGTGTTTAATATTGCTGTGAAACAAAGGGAAGCAAGTTTGACTTTGAGAGCAGATCAGGGCCACGGATAAACTACATTTTAAGAGTGTTTTAGAACATGTAAAAAGTCTAGCTCAGTCAAGGAAGCTTAACTGTTGCTTTGTCCTGGCAAGGAAAAAAAAAAATCAATCCCTAACAGTTAGTAAAATATCAGTGTGCTAAGCAGACACCCATAAGCTGACTTGCTCATCTACTAGATGCCACTTTGGGCTCGGCCCTGGAGGCAGTTCCTTCACTGCCATGCTAACAAGCAACCCCTTGAATGTGTGATCCTGGCCTTTCCATATGTCTATGTTCTACACTGTTAAATAAAGCAAGCAAGCTTTAAAGTAATTGAAAAAAACAAAAGCACAATCAAACCCTTATGTGTTGGGTTGGGTAGTTAATGTATAAATTGGGGAAATTCAAAAGAAATAGCACAGTGTTCCATCTATCAGAACCTAAAACTGCTCTCAAATTGGATGAGAAGTGCACTAATCAATTTATAATTCTTGTTGCTGGAATCAGCTAATGCCATGTTTGATCTACTTTATTAGAGTTGTCATTTCCTCTTTTGCTTCTTTTTGATCACTTCCATAATCTAGAATGAATTGTATGATGGATAGAGAGTACAGTGAGTTTGCTGCCATGCAGCTTTAGGTAGAAACAAGGAAAGGTAGTAATGGTGCTGGGGAGATGGGAATGGGTGAGAGTGCAAGGGTGCTGAGTTCACAGCAAGAGAACCTGAATACAAATCCCCAGGCATGACTTGCAATGTCTTGGCCCTTGATTGGGGAAGACACAGCCAAGGGGGTCTTGAGAGTCACTGACCAGCCAGACTAGCTGAAATGGTGAGCTTCCATCTCAGTGAGAGGCCCTACTTCAGGACAGTAAGGTAATACAGGAAGATACTTGGCATCCTGCTCTGGATTCCCAGTACACAAGCTCAGCTGGGCACATTCATGTAAATGCATTTTACATGAAAATTGGAGGTTAAGGGGATGGAGGAGAAAGGAGAAAGGGAGGGGAAGAAGAAGGGCAGGCGAGAGGAGGAGGGAGGACAGGGGAGGAGAGGAGAAGAGGAGGCAGTGGAGGTTCTAAAGACAGGCCTGGAGCTGTCTGGCATCTGAAGAGTGAGATGATGAGAAGTCCCAGAAGATTCTGACTAACAGGGAGAAGGCTAGGAAATCTGGGCTGTGGAGCAGTAAGAGAAAGCCACACCCAGCCTCGGGTAACTGTATACCTTACTAAGTTGCTCCTTGCTCATAAATGATTAAAACATAAATTTAATCTTCAGAGAAAATCAGAATGTATTGATTGGCTGTGGTTCAGATCCAGCAGCTAAGAAGCACTGATGAAACTGAATAAGTCTAATTCTCTCCTCCTCGTTTCCTTCATAAAGGTAAATGCTCAGGAAAGAAGAGTTTGTAAATAACAAGCATCCGAACGAGCAAGCACACAGCCTGCTCTGATGGTTCGCAGGCTTACAGAGCATTAAAAGGCAAGTGCCAGGAGCTGCAGTGGCTCAATGGTAGCCTGACAGCCTGAGTTTGATCCCCACAATGTGCAGATGGAAGAGGAGAGCTTCCGCTCATAAACTGTCCTCTGACTTCCATATGTGCACTGTGACACGTCCACCTTCCTCATAGCTGACTGACTAGCTAGACAGACACCAGTGCACAGAATCCTGTTTATTTACATCCTGGCAATTTGCCAGCATTGTGGTGGTTTGTTTTTGTGTTCTTCTTTTTGCTTTCAGTTCTCTCTTATACAAAGGTTTAAAAAGGTTTTTAAAAGGTTTCTCTTGGAAACTTGAAGCAATCCCACTAAAATCAGGGACTAGACAAGGCTGCCCTCTTTCTCCATATTTATTCAATATAGTACTTGAAGTTCTAGCTAGAGCAATTAGACAGCATTCCAACAAATTGAAAAGGAAGAAGTCAAATTATCACTATTTGCAGATGATATGATAGTATACTTAAGCGACCCAAAAAACTCCACCAGAGAACTCCTACAGCTGATAAACAACTTCAGCAAAGTGGCTGGATATAAAATTAACTCAAGCAAATCAATAGCCTTCTTATACTCAAAGGATAAACAGGCTGAGAAAGAAATTAGGGAACTGACACTCTTTACAATAGCCAAGATATAAAGTATCTTGGTATGACTCTAGCCAAACAAGTGAAAGATCTGTATGACAGGAACTTCAAGTCTTTGAAGAAAGAAATCCAAGAAGATCTCAGAAGATGGAAAAATCTTCCATGCTCTTGGATTGGCAGGATTAATATAGTAAAAATGGCCATCTTGCCAAAAGCAATATACAGATTCAATGCAATCCCCATCAAAATTCCAACTCAATTCTTCATAGCATTAGAAAGAGCAATTCTCAAATTCATCTGGAATAACAAAAAATCCAGGATAGCTAAAACTATCCTCAAGAGTAAATGGAGAATCAGTATGCCCGACCTCAAGCAATACTACAGAGCAATAGTGTTAAAAACTGCATGGTATTGGTACAGTGACAGGCAATTAGATCAATGAAATAGAATTGAAGACCCAGAAATGAACCCACACACCTATGGTCACTTGATCTTTGACAAAGGAGCTACAACCATCCAATGGAAAAAAGATAGCCTTTTCTACAAATGGTGCTGGTTCAACTGGAAGTCAGCATGCAGAAGGATGCAAATCGATCCATTCTTATCTCCTTGTACTAAGCTCAACTCCAAGTGGATCAAGAACCTCCACATAAAACCAGACACACTGAAACCAATAGAAAAGAAACTGGGGAAGACCCTTGAGAACATGGGCACAGGGGAAAATTTCCTCAACAGAACACCAATAGCTTATGCTCTAAGATCAAGAATTGACAAATGGGACCTCATAAAATTACTGAGTTTCTGTAAGGCAAAGGACACTGTCAAAAGAACAAAATGGCAACCAACAAATTGGGAAAATATCTTTACCAACCCTACATCTGACAGAGGGCTTATATCCAAGATATACAAATAACTCAAGAAGGTAGACTCCAGAGAGCCAAATAACCCTTTTTAAAAATGGGGTACAGAGCTAAACAGAGAATTTTCACCCGAGGAATATCGAATGGTAAAGAAGCACCTAAAGAAATGTTCAGCATCCTTAGTCATCAGGGAAATGCAAATCAAAACAACCCTGAGATTTCACCTCACACCAGTCAGAATGGTTAAGATCAAAAACTCAGGAGAAAACAGGTGCTGGAGAAGATGTGGAGAAAGAGGAACACTCTTCCATTGATGGTGGGGTTTCAAGCTGGTACAACCACTCTGGAAATCAGTCTGGGGGTTCCTCAGAAAACTGGGCATGATACTACTAGAGGACTCTGCTATACCACTCCTGGGCATATACCCAGAGGATTCCCCAGCATGCACTAAGGACACATGCTCCACTATGTTCATTGCTGCCCTATTTATAATAGCCAGAAATGGGAAAGAACCCAGATGTCCCTCAACAAAGGAATGGATACAGAAAATGTGGTATATATACACACAATGGAGTACTATTCAGTCATTAAAAACAATGAATTCATGAAATTCTTAGACAAATGGATGGAAATGGAGAATATCATCCTAAGTGAGGTAACCCAATCACAAAAGAACACTCATAGTATACACTCACTGATGAATGGATATTAGCCTAGAGCTCAGGATACCTAAGACACAATTCACAATATCAAATAAAGCCCAAGAAGAAGGAAGGAGAGGCCCCTGCTCCTAGAATGGGTCAGTGCAGCAGTGTAGGGGAATACCAGGACAGGGAAGTGGGAAGAGGTTGATTGGGGAACAAGGGAGGAAAGAGGGCTTATGGGACTTTCGGGGAGGGGGGATCCTGGAAAGGGGAAATCATTTGAAATGTAAATAAAGAATATATCGAATTTAGAAAAAGGTTTCTCTCTATATAAGTACTTGAGTACATCTTAAATATTTACCTTTGGGTCCAGCTTTCTGGGTGCAAATTCCTCTCTATGGCAGCATTTTCAGCAGGCAATCCAAATGCATCCCACCCCATAGGGTTGATAACCTGGTATAACAGAACAAAGTGAAAATTAAAGAGAAAAAAGAAACATGGGTTTATGAAAGGAGCTGTGCCTTACTGGGAAGGAACAGCTTTTCTTCTGCTGCCTTCCTCCCTCTGCCTGACTCTAACAGGCTTCCCTCCTCACACGGTACCTAAGTTCTAGGACAGACATTTGTCTTGGTTCCTCCTTCCTTTGCCTATCACCATCTTTCATTTTCAATAGAACCCTGTTAATAGGGATTCCAGAGTCTGCTCTGAAGGAAATTTTCAAAGAGAATGATAGAGCCACTCTCTGCCCTACAAACTTTAAAGAACATGTTCCAAGTACAGACGCAGAACCTCTATGGTCATCCTGAGTGATATCCAGCAAGCTTCATAATAAGCCTTATAAAATTCACATATGAAGAAAAATTGTCCAAGAGGAAGGCTAGAACACTGTCCTCTGACTAAAATGTGTCACTGGCTCAGGAAGAGGCACTCCAGAGTGTCTCAGAGTAAACTATAGCTCATAAAAATACCCAAACAGGGCTTGGGAGATGAGATGGCTCAGTGATTAAAGTGCTTGCCTCCGAAGCAAGAGAATGGGAGCTTGGATCCCAGGACCCATATAAATGCCCATGGATACAGCAACCTACCTCTAACCACAACCGCTGAAGGTAGTAGCAGAAAACCCTGAGGACAAGCTGGCTGGTGAGCTAGGGTTGATTAAGAGACCCTGCCTTGCCAGGTTTGCCTGAAACCCCAGCACTCTGGAAGCAGAGGCAGGCAGATCTCCATGAGTTCCAGGCGAGTCTGGTCTACATAGTGAGATCATGTTTAACAATAACACCAAGAGCCAGAGAGACTTTGTCTCAGAAAAATAAAATGTCAAGGATTTCAAAATATCCATCTCATGCCAGAACTTTCAAGTTACAGAACTGTGCTCTCTGATGTGGCAGCCACCAGCCACATTTAAGTTTAATTAAGACTAAGTAAGAACTGGCTAATAGGGTTAGTTCCTGCAATGGAGGTGGGGAGTGGGTGGATGGTACAGGCTGTCCCTAAAGGCTTTACAGCTGGCAGGGAAATAATCCAGGTAAGGAAAGAATGAAACTTGATTCAGCCCAACCTCAGTACTTGGTGCTGGGCCAAACTTTGAGAGTCTGACACCAGTTGCTTGATTTTAGCTATATTTAAGCATAGCAGAATTCTGAAGAAGAAAAAAAAAAGCTTTCTGATAACAATTAATTCAGTCCCATATACACAGCATAACT
This sequence comes from Apodemus sylvaticus, assembly GCF_947179515.1. Classification (NCBI taxonomy): domain Eukaryota; kingdom Metazoa; phylum Chordata; class Mammalia; order Rodentia; family Muridae; genus Apodemus; species Apodemus sylvaticus. The sequence goes on from NC_067478.1 coordinate 835,692, forward strand.
TAGGACATGTTTACATTGAAATTCTTTACAAAGTACATCTGGCTTCTTTCACTGGGATGAGTTCTGTTGACTCAGAGATACTGCCCAAGATTTAAGGATAGGGAGAATGACTGAGGTGTCAGGATTGGCCAGGACCTAAGATAACAAAGAAGGCACTTAGGCTGTTGCAAGGACAAGTGAAATCTCTCACATGAGTGGGTTTTATAACCTAAAGCAATGCTCAAGATTTAGGGGGAAAGGATCTCGGATAAGAAAAACATAAGTACAGTGGCATGTGGGCTTGGCTCAGTAGATAACAAAGGAGAACCAGGTTGTAAACTACATCCATTCTCAGCATTCCAGGAGGAAGACAAGTAAACATCTCCTTCCTTTGAAGGATTGCTTTGTGTTTAACTTTCCAGGCTTCTCTGGTGCTTATCTGTATACACAAGGAGCTTTTGGCCCTCTTCAAATTCCCATATTCATAGCTCTTTTGGAGTCAACTAGAAACAGATTTCTTTTTTCTTCATTTTGTGTTGTTCAAATTAAAAACACAATGTAGTTGGAACTGGAAAGATGACTCAGTGGTTAAGAGCACTGGCTGCTCTTCCAAAGGACCCAAATTAGATTCCCAAAACTCATGGGGAAGTTAACTGTGTAACTCCAATCCCAGGGCGTCTGATGCCCTCTTCTGGCCTCTGTGGGTACAGTATGCACACGGTGCACAGACATACATGCAGGCAAAGTACTCATCCTAACACATATAGGAATGTATGGTTTTTATGGGAATAGAACTAGTCATACATAAATATTTTATGACCTGCCTTTTTCATTTAACATTACATCACAGACACCTGTATTAAATACAAAAGTACTGATGCAGAGTTTCTGAGTGTGATGGGACCTTTCACAACACAGTTGTGCATGACCTAAGTAAGGATGTAAGATGCTGGATGTTCAAGTTCACAAAAAAAAAAAAAAAAAAAAAATCAGCCTGGGCCAGAGGTACTGAGTTTGTTGTCTCACACCAATGAAGATTAATGACACAGATTCTTGTGGGAATATGTAAGATGGGAGCAGACTTTATTAAGAATTATCACAGAACGATCAAGAACTTAAGAAAAACTGAGAAGAAACTCTAAAGAGAGAGGCTGGAGTTTCCAAGACAGAAGAACCATTTTATTTGCCCAGGTTTTTATAAGGCAATGGCAGAGACTAGACAAGAAACTGAGGTAATCTCTATTAAGAATGGTTAATTCTCTGGGTTATCATGGGCAAAACCAAAGGAAAGCCCACATACTCACAGCATGTGCCCCTGGGCCAACCAATAAGACAATCATCTGATATTCATGCACTGCCTCCAGTTAGGGGTAGTTGAGGCCCCTCTGTCCACCTCTTACTTGGGCTTACTGACCATGAATATCTGCTAAGTGGCCAGTTACTTTGGCCATAGTCACTTCCTTCCCATTTTTCAGGTGTCTTGCTAACTGTTAACTTTGCTCCATGACCGTGCTAGTCTTTGTCTTGACTTACTGGCCATGGTCAGCCGCCAGCTGGCGCTGCTATCTCCAACCTTTTGGTTGCCCCAAGTGCTGTCTATTACATGGAACTCTCTTCAGTCTCACAGCTACCAAGAAGCAGCTGCAGTATTCTTGGTCACTGTCTTCATTATAGTTTGGAATCTCTTTCCTAAAAGTGGGCTGGCTTGTTATAAGCCCTCCTTACTACACATTGGGCTATTACAATTTTAATGCATTAGAAGCAATGCCTTAAAAGCAAGAGTACGTAATAAGCAACAGTATCTAGCATGTATCTCCCAAAGGGGAAAAGTCTTAGGAAAGCTAGCCAGCCAACCTGCTATCAGTGGCCTTGTTTCCTGGAGCCTAATTGTCTCTTCTGGTCCACCTGGATGGTTCATATCCAGATGCAAGTATAACTGTCTTTGTTTTTAGTTTAATTGTTTAACCCTTATATTTCTTTTTAACCTTAACACCGCCTCCTGCCGTGGCATATATGGGAGGTTTGTAGTTTCCATCGTGGGTCCTTTGCCCTTATTGCCTACTATAAGCTCACTCCTACCTAAGTATGATAAATGCAAATCTCTAAAAACAGCATTCTAACATTTACTGAGGGAACCTATTCCATGTAGCTTTGGGAACATGACTAGGCAGACCCCAACCCAAGTGGGACATGAGGGCTCTTTCCTCCCATGAAATATGGCTGACCTATACAGTGTTCCATCTCCTTAAAAGCATCTGCCCCACTCAGAAACTGCTTCCTCTTAAGCTTCACACAGCCTTGGAATGGAGGGCCAGTTTCAAAACCCTCCGCTGATAGAGAAGGAAGCATGGGTTTGGAGTCTTCCCTAGGCTAGTCTGAAGCTAGGCTGGCTACTGGAGTGCTGGGGACCCACAAGGATTCTCAGTGGTGGATCCACCTCACAGTGACATCTGAAAAGGCAGAGCGGCAGCTGAGGCAGGTCCATGCTCACAGGAACCTCGAGAACCTGGCCGGTCCAAGTACCCAGTGTGCCTGGGCTCTGGCAACATTTCCTTCGATCCTGTTTTTACCAGGATCTGTTAAAAACAAGCAAACAATAACAACAACAACAACAACAAAATTCCTTTATTGTTGAAGTGGTCCAAGCTGGCTTTCAGTCTCCAGGAGCCAGGAAGCCTCGTTAAACAAGCACCCTTGGCATACGGCCTGCTCTGGAATATTGCCTTTACCCTCCGATGACACAGTCCTCCTGTGTTGACTTTTTTTTTTCCAGGAACTAAAAAGCCCTGTTCTGGGTTATTCAGGAGTTCTTCCATGCTACCAGACCTACACTTGAATTCTGCTCATGATGCACTGAAGTCTCCCAGGTTGCTTCCTGGGAAGAACACAGCAGCTGTTGTGTAACTGCTCTGCAGAAAGGGGAACTTAATCAAAACCACCAATGGCACCAGTCCAATGTTTCTGCCCACTACATTCTATTAGGTACTGCCCTGATTTTTAGATAAAGTCAATACAGAGAAACACTGTCACACACATATGCACATACACACACAAAACACACAAAGTCTAGATTTATGTTAACAAATTTCTCATTTCTATTTTAATTTTCAGATGGAATTAACATGATAAGATGCTCTTAGGTCACATGTTACCCAAGCTGTCTATGAACATAAAATTAGAAAAATCATAAGCTTCCTTAATATTTCAGATTTCTTGGCAAAAATTAACAAATTCAACTGGCTTAACTCCTGTGAGCGGTCCTTCTTATAACTCCACTGTCTTGCTAGCATCCATCAGAACACTGAACTAAATGTCCCTGCAAGTAAGTGGCGGTCATAAGCCCTGGGGACCATATGCAGAGCCTAGTCCCTTGCTGTAGGATGCCTTACTCCCATTCGCCCAAATGCCTCTGTCCTGGTAGTGGACTGCATTCTGGTGGGTTGCATGCATCTGTAATTCCAGCATTCAGGAAGCTCAGGTGGGAGGGTCATAAGTTCAAAGTTATCCTGGGTTACAAAATAAGACCCTGCTTCAAATGCAAAACTCAGGTATCATGTATCCCAATACGGCACGTGATGTTATCCTGGGCTTCAAGTGGTAGAGAGCATGCTTAGCAGAGAAAAGCTACAGACTGAATCCCAAACAATGCAAAACAAAAAAGACAGCTACAGTTTCTTACCCTTGACTTCTGAACCAAGACTGTCCAAACCATTCACTAGAAGAACTTTTCACTCTGCTGGTTAGTTTTTAAATGACTTGGCTTTCTTCATATCACTGAACGTCCACAGTTAAAATAAGTTACTATACCTATAGCCCACATGTACAAACATGGCAATCTGCCCTAAAGAAAAAAGGATACCTGCATTTATATACTAAGGCCCAGCTAGGTCTAGAGGTCTACACCTATGATTCCAGCTACTCAGGAAGCTAAAGAAGTACCGAGAATTGGAGGCCAACCTGGGTATAAGGCCCCTTCTTGAAATAAAGGGATATATGACACACGCTAAGCATTCTTGATTTCTTAAGCTAACCTCTTTTTATTTTCTAAGCTAACCTCTTCTTGGATGTGAATGCTTCCTACATCTTTATTTTTTCCAGATATTTGACCTATTTTTATAAATCTACTTAAGATATACTTTTAAATATCCATCATGTCAATTTTGGAACAGTAGGAATGTGACATCATGGAAGGTAGCAGAAGATAAAAATGATAATTTTAAGATAATAAATGTAAAAATATTCAGAGGCTGAATCAAGAAGTACCAGTTGCTTAAATTAGAAATCAGTACACTTCAAAATCTGAAAAACCACACTCTCTATCTAGTTTTCACAACAAATACTCTAGTATGTAAGTTTGGGTGAGAAGCTACGGTGACAGTGGAGCCACCCCAAAATTCAAAAGAGGAGGACATCATCACTAGCTCAGACCTGACAGAGACACCATGGCCACCTAGAGTCCAGAGACAAAGGCAGCAGTGGGCAGAATCCAAGGCTGATGTGAGGGCAGGAGTGTAAATGCTTATCATATGGAGCCGCAAGGAACTGGGCAGTGGCTAAGGCAGGTGCCAGGGGAAAGTCCCTGGCTTATCCACTTACCTGCCCTCCAATTCCACCTAGGTTTACTATGCCCCAAATCCAGCCACAGTAAGAGGGAAGGACTCATGAAATACCACCACCCAAGATCAGTCAGTGTTCGCTGGGTTGTATGGCAGAGACAGGGACAAAAAGACAGAAATAGACTGATTTTCCTCACTGGTAATAGCTAATGGTAAGTAATCCTAATTAAAGTCGTTGAATCCCAAAATCAAACAGTCACAACAAAAAGCCAGCAAGGCAGCTGACCCCACAGCTTGAGAACCACAACTTAATAGAAAGCAGGGGTAAGAGGAGTCAGAGCTGGCTTCTGGTGTGGAAGATGGACCACCCCCATGTGACTTCTCAAAGGAGAGTCAGAGCTTGGGGCAGATGGAACATCTCCATGTGAGGTCCTGAGAGGGAGTCAGAGCAGGCTACTGTCACAGCAGATGGACCATTTCCATGTGTGGTTCTCATGGGGAGTTGGGCTGGCTTGTGTCCTCACTGACCAGAAGCTGCTAGCCCGGGATATAGTGATATGTGTCAGGGCTCTGTAAGTCGGACCAGAGCTGGAAAGAGAGAGAGGCCTGGGCGGGCTCAGCCAGCACTGGAGCACAGTCCTCCAGAACTAGGTACCTGTGCATTTCAGGGTTGGCAGGCGGGCTGGAGGCAAGCTGATTCAGCAAAAAGGACATAAGGCTGAGAGTCATGCTACAGCCTGATCTATGCTGCATTATTTTACCAAAGAGACATAGTTAGTGGGATCTTATGTGCACGTTTAAAGACTTTAAGAAGGCAGTGGGGAACAAGCAGGGGTCTGCTGTCCTTCTAACGCAGGAAGCAAGAGTGAGCCATGCCAAGAGGAGCAGACAGGAAAGAGACTAAGGCATCTGCCCCTGCCTTTTCCACCAGAGACAGGAGTGTGCCTCCAGAATAGGGGCTGGCCAGTTAGAAGAAATGACCAGCCTCTCTCCCTCCCCCATAAAACAGAGCTTTATATCTGAAACCAATTCAGCTTCAGATTCAGGCACCATGGTTACTGCTTCACAAAGAGAAGCTATTTTCAGTGTCTTGGCTTCTCTGGAGTGAGTTCAGCACTCTTATTTCTGAGAAATGAGAAATGCAATGTTTAATTTCATTTAACCAGTGTAATAAACCACCATTATTACAGAGTGGATATAAAAATCAACTACTTCAGAGTATGAAAAAAACAGTGCACCTATTCCCAGAGGGCATGCCTCCTGTGGAAACACAGAAGAGCCTGGCTGGCGGGCAAGTCAGGCACTTACTTTCCAATCAAGGCGCTGGACCAACATGCCTTCTCTTCCCAAACCACACCTGAAAGCATTAGCCTGCAAATCCACTGCCTACCTCCTGATGCCACAGAGATTCGAAAATCTGGAACTAAGTGCCACACCATGCACTCTGGGCACATCACGAATTCTAACTGCAGATTGCAAACTAAGGAAACATCCACAATCGTTTGCTTGCTGAGAATGCCCCTGGCAGCTAGCCTTTGTGGGTGATACACAGTAGTTATAGCTGCTAGACACAGGCACAGCTTCTTCCCGCACTTGCACACAGCTATGGCTTTCTGCCTGAGATGAGCTAATTAGCCCAAGCCCAGCTGTGCAGAGGTAATGAGTGAGGACTTCTGGTGCCTCATCACCCTGCTCCTAGAGCAGAAGGTGCTGGGGACACCAGCTGAGGTGGGAGGCAGGAAATTTATTTTCCAACCATCTGTGCATACAACATATGAAAACACAACAAAATCACCATATGGAGCTAAGCTTAAGTATGTCATCAGGCTTCTTCTGAGTTGTAGGAGCAACCAACAGTCAGAACAGCCTTTTCTGATTATAAAAAAAAGGATTTAATTCTGGCTTTCAATGGCCCTTGAGTAAACATACAGGTCTTGGGAAAGCTTTATTGGGGCTACTGAAACTGAGTTATACTCAAAATGGCATTGCACATTTTTTTTGTTTGCTTGCCTTCTGACACAGAGTTGCATATAGCCCAGGCTACCCTTGCTTTGTTGATTTTCCCGCCTCCTCCTCTTCTGGGGTTCTGGAATTTCTGAGTTATGCAATACACTTGGATGTACTACAGGTCTGAAGGGTTTTCTTGCTCATCACCTCTGAGTAAAGCAGCCCATCACTGCCTGATTTACCACCCTCAAACCATCTAGTACTCGCACAGTGCTTATATGGTCTATATGTGTCTATGATTAAGGCCAGCTGCTAAAGACCTCTAACTCTCTTCTCACATGTCAGTGTGACTTGGGCTTAAACCTAGACACCCTCAGCAGAGATGTCATTCATCCACCATGTACAAAACTGACCCAGCTGCCTAGACTGCTCTTTCAAAGTGTGGAAACTTCCAGCCCTACCTCCACCCATAGCAAACTCAAGAGAAAGCTGTTGTTACAGAAGAGCTGACAGGACATGCATGCTTGAATGTTGTACTGGCTGGTGAAAGCTTCGTGCTTTAGCTCAAATTTGGGGAACCGGTTTCCTTAATGGCTTTCAAGGCTCACTTAAATACTTTTACTATTACTGCAAGGGCACACACATACCACGGAGTGCATGTGGAGATCAAGGCTCACTTAAATACTTTTACTATTACTGCAAGGGCACACACATACCACGGAGTGCATGTGGAGATCAAGGCTCACTTAAATACTTTTACTATTACTGCAAGGGCACACACATACCACAGAGTGCATGTGGAGATCAAGGCTCACTTAAATACTTTTACTATTACTGCAAGGGCACACACATACCACAGAGTGCATGTGGAGATCAAGGCTCACTTAAATACTTTTACTATTACTGCAAGGGCACACACATACCACGGAGTGCATGTGGAGATCATGGGACAACTTCATTAAGTTGATTCTCTTCTTCCACCTTCATGTGGGTTCTGAGGATTAAACTCAGGACATTAGGTTTATCTGCAAAGTACCTTTGTCTGGTTCTAAAATGTCTAGTGTTCACATTCAGTGATAGTCTTAAAAAAGACTGCTAAGCCAGGGACACTAAGCTTATCTGCATTGCTGCCTTACTTCTATGTCAAGGCCATGAATCAGATCAGCTCTTGTCAGCTCATGGTAAGAACACACTGCTTTTATCTGCTGCTGTTTGGTTTGTTTGACTTGAGGCAAAGTCTTACTATGTTCCTTATATTGGCCTCAAAACTAAAGTTCCTCCTGCCACTGGCTTTCCAGCACTGTTATTATTGGTGAGCAGCACCATGTCTGACTGGAAACAAAGGACTGTGTAAGTTGTAGAGTATTAGAAAAAGAAAAGAGGGTCCCATGCAACCTTTAAACAGTTGACTTGCTACTGACAAAGAGAGTTAGAGGGATTTTCTCTGTCCCGAAGAAGTTGAAAAGGTATTGGCAGATGAGACAAGCACATAGGACTTAGCTGAGGTAGTCTATGGTTTTGCCCATAAGTCTTGATAAATGTGAGCAACAGAATCAAAGGCCAGTTTACAGTTAGTTCAAGGAAGATTAAGTAGACCTTGAAGAACAGTAAGGACTAACTTATAGGGGAGCATGGAAGAAAACCACAGAGGTAAGAACAGGGATATTCACTATGAAAAAAATTGTGTACATCATTAAGGACTGTGGATTCAGGAGACTTGGGCCAGCAGACCAGAAAAAAAAAAATCATTACAAAGAGGCTAGAGAGATGGCTCAGGTGTTAAGTACGATAGACACCTCTGGAAAATCTAGGAGGTTTTAGTCCAAGCACCCACAAGGTGGCTAATAACCAACCATATGTCCAGTCTCAGAGCTCTAGCATCCTCTTCTGGCCTCCCTGGGCATTAGGTAAGCACACGGTCACACTGTCCACAGACAGACATGCAGGCAAACACCCATTCATACAAAATGAAATAAAGGAAAAATGTTTAAATTGTTATAAAAAAAAAAAACAACTGAAATGCAGTTAGGGACAGTTTAAGGGTCCTGGATTAGCCTTGCAGGACTATAATCAGAGAGTCACACAAGCTAGTTGGTCACTGACGCAGACACAGGAAGGCTGTCCTACTATCTGCTATAGGAAGAATGTCAAGGGTTGAAATTTGGGCCTAAGGAACAGCTTCCAAATGGAGGGAATCACTGTCTTCTACGAAGGATGACACACCTCAGTCCTCACACCCTGGGCTGGAACAACCTGGAGCCACTCAATTTTGGGCAGCTTCCATAAGAAACAAGGACATGTCTGATAACCTCCAGGCTACAGATATTCTTAACTCATTTCCTCCCTTTGCATAATCTGAAAACCTTCAACTTTCTGAATTACCATTCTTGCCTAGTCTCAAAGCCAGACTATAACCCATAATCTTTAGTCTGCTACAGTACAAAACAGTCTGGAGCCTGGGAGAGGATGTTTGCATTGCACTCTACTGACAGGGTCAATAATCCAGACATTACATAAAAAAAACAATATAGAGCAATAAATTGGCAACTAAACTACAGTGAGCAAACAAATCAGAGAAAAGGGAGCTTATGTAAAAATTATACATGTGCATATCTTAGTCTCAATGGGAGGGACCAGGAAAACACAAACTAGAACCATGGTCAGCAAGATGGATGAGGTAAAAGTCCAACAATAGATTCAGTTTCTGGAACCCATGTGGTGGGAGAGTGCCAACCTCTGTGCATGTGCACACATACATAAAATAAATATAGTAACAGTTCTGGTTGGCCTGGATCTCACTCACACTGATCCTCCTGCCTCTGATTCCTTCCTGTGTGCTTGGATTAATGTTATGTGCACCACACTGAACCAATAAAAAACTGTGTTTGAAGTTAACTATTTAGCAGTTATAGAAAAAATTTGACAGAGGTTTTCCTAGTTGACTGCCTGTTGTTTACCTATAACATCAGTTTTATATTTGATACAGGAGAAAGTTTGTAATGAAGCTGGTGGTCAAGGACCATTTGTTGGTCAAGTTAATCAACAAAGGAATCCATCCAATCTTGTCTGGCTGTCCCAGAGCAGATATTCCCTTCCAGTACTGACAGTTTATAAAACCATCAAAGTCATTCAACAAGCCTTCTTGTATACTCTTTCTGTTGCTTTCTGAGAAAGTGTCTTGCTGCATAGCCAAGTATGGCTGGCCCCAAATTCCATCCTCTTGCCTCAGCCTCCCAAGTGCTAGGCTTACAGACGTGACCTAGCTCATCCATCTCCAACACCAGTGACAAAAGAAAAAGAGATGTCTATTTCTCTTTTCCACATTGATTCCACATTTAAAACAGCCCGATGAGTTTTCACCAAGTTTGGTATTGCACATACAATGATCTGACTTAAACAGGAACTATCAAGATAACTATTTTCCAGGTGGAGATGGTTAGAGAAGCAGTTCAGCAGTCAATAGCATTGGCTCTTCTTCAGGAGGAGCCAGGTTCAAGTCCCAGCACCTACATGGCAGCTCACAACCCTATCTAGTTTCAGTTTCCAGGGATCTAATGTCCTCTTCTGACCTCTGAAGGCATATAAGTGGTACACACCATAGGAAGTACAGGCAGAAACAACAATAATAAAATAATTCTAAAATAAATTTTCTTAAACAAAGTAGCTGGGCCAGGTGTGGTGGTGCATGTCTTTAATCCCAGCACTTGAGAGACAGAGGCAGGTGGCTCTTTGTGAGTTCAAAGCCAACTTGGTCAACAAAACGAGTCCAGGACAGCCAGGGCTATTACACAGAAAACCCTGTCTTGAAAAAACAAACAAAAACAGAGAGAGTACCTGAAACACAAGGGTAGAGAACAACTTAGCATACCTGCTCACTGTGGGAAATGGCTATTTTTGGTTGTCACCTTGACTACATCTGGAATTAACTAACCCAAGTGGCTTCATACACTTGTGAGGAAATTTTCTTAATTAAATCATTTGAAGAGGAAATCCTCACCTTTAATCCACATCTTTTGATGGGAAGATCCACCTTTAATCTGGACCACACCTTCTGCTGGCAGCCTACATAAAGCATGGAAGAAGGAAGCTTTGCTCTCTGCCTGCTTGCCCTTGTTGATGGCAAGTTCATGCCTTTACTGTCATTAGAGCCTGTCTCTTCAGGATTCTAGTGTATATTAAAGACATCCAGCCTCGTGGGCTGAACAACTACTGGGTTCTTGGACTTTCAGTTGTCATTGTTGGACTAGGTGGACCACAGCCTGTAAGCCACTCTAATCTTTCAATCGCTCTCTCTCTCTCTCTCTCTCTCTCTCTCTCTCTCTCTCTCTCTCTCTCTCTCTCTCTCTCTCCTCTCCCTCCCCCTCTCCCTTTCCATCTCTCCCTCTCTCTCTCTCTCCATTTCTCCTTCTTCCTCTCCTCCCCCCTTTCTCTCTCTGTACACATTTATTCAATCAGTTCTGTTCCTGTTCCTCTGGGGAGTCCTGACCAATACACTGACATGAACCCTGATAACAAGTAACAGTATCACATCCAGGCCCAGACTCAGCCAGTGGGCAACCTGAAGGCATCCCTGGCAACAAAGACAGCAGCTTCTCTAAGGCAGCCCGGGAGCCTGCTCCCAGCAGAAGACTACAGGGACTCCTTGATTAAATGGAGATAATTCGCTTTCCTGAGCAGCTCAGAGCAAATCAATCAGTATAAATCATAATTACAGCTATCATTTATTAAGGGATGTATTATGCACCAGACACGTGGCATATGCACTACCTAATGTGACCTCACAGCAACCCAAGGAGAAACCAGTTCCAGTGTCTCCCTCCCTCCCCACTTCCCTCCCTTCATCCCCTCCCTTTCTCCCTCCTTCCTTCTTCACAGCCTAGATGCCTGCCTATGAGCTAGGTGAGCACTCTGCTGCAGCCCGATATCCAAAGCCCTTCCTGTAGAGCAAATGAGGCGAGTGGGAGTCTGAGAGGCTGTGTGGCTATGCAAGGTCCCTCTGTTAGAAAGCAGCAGAATAGGGGTCAAACTAATGCTGTCCACTTTAACTTTGGGCTTCAGCTATGAGAGAAGACACCCCCTTATTTTATGGCCCTGAGCTGCCTCAAGGCTCTGATTCCTCTTGTACATCTTCTGTCAGCATTTCATCCTGTCCAAGACAACTAAACTCCCACATATACCCCCTCACTTACCTAACTGTTGGCAGACTTCCCTATACTTGGGCACCAATAATTCAATTTTGCTTAAATGCTCCAGCTTGGCAATGTGCCTGAAGCCTGCACACACTGATGGTGTGCACTGATGGTGTGCACTGATGGTATACACTTACAGTTGCTTTTTAAAAAGACAAATATAGTTGAAAGTTAGTTACAGAATTTCACTTGAAAGAGCCCGGGTGTATAGTTCAGTGGCAGCATACATTCCCAGCATGCGCAATATTCTGGGTTATATTTACTTGGGAATGAAAAGGGAGGGGGAGATTGCACTTTGGGCAAGAAGCCAATTAATTCAGTCCTTGGTTTGTTGCTATTTTTTTTCCTTTTCTTTTTAAGATTTTATGATTTTTAAGATTTCTTTTTAAGATTTTTGTTTATGTGTATGAGTATATGCACACCACATGGTACAGGAACCAGTGTGTCTCATCTAGAAGGTGTCTCATTTTCTACACCTTGGACTTACAGTGAGCTACATGAGTAGCTCTGAGATCTTCTGCAAGAACACCCAGTGCTCTGAATTGCTGAGCTATCTTTCCAGCCTGAACTACCTCTTTTTAGAAAATAGTATGAAACCGTGTCTGAGAAAAATATCTTTCCTAAACTAGGATGACAAATAACTGTGGTACCTTTCAATTTTGTAGAAACCTGAGTTCAGCAATACAAACTATTAATTTTCAAGTGACAAACACATGATAACATGACCTTGTGAATTTTATAGGATACTTCTTCCCAACCAAAAAAAAAAATGTTCACCAGTTGTCTCAAGAAATATATTAACCTTCCTAAAGGCCTATGAAGTGCAAGATGCCACCTGTACAGGGCCCAACAGGTTCATAAGAGCAATGGCCAGTATCATACCAATAAATGTAACTAACAATGGGTTCTCAAGTGGAAAAGTCCCACTTTGGTGCCAGGCATGGTAGCACATCTCTGTCATCCTAGGATTCAGGAGCTAGAGGGAGAAGATCATCCTTGATTATCTAGCAAGTTTGAAGTCAGCCTGGGTTATTGAGACCCTTTTATCAAACAAAACAAAATGTCCCAGTTTGTAGGTTTGCTGATTCTCACCACACTAGATCTCCAACTACCATGAAAATCAATAAACAGAACTCAGCAGAGATATATATACAGCTGGTTCTTGGGGGCTAGAGGAGTAGGCTCTACTCACAGTAGGCACCTGCCAATACTTACTGCTACATTTGGTGTGATTAAGTGTACGCCTCTTGAAATACCAAAGGGAAGTAACTATTTGTGGTCCTGAAGGAACAAGCAAGTTACATGAAGAAGCTGCCCAAATGCCCAAGTATTCTACTCCTGTTACAATGACATCTGATGTCAAGTATGTACCTATAACAGTGGTTCTCAGTCTGTGATTGCACACAGTGGTCGCATAGCAGATATGCTGCATTTCAGGTATTTACATTATGATTCATTATAGTTATGAAGTAGCAATGAAATAATTGTATGGCTAAGGGAGTCACCATAACATGAGAAACTATTAAAGGGTTGTAGCATTAGGAAGATTGAAAATCACTGCTTTAGTACATCTCATGGTTGCTACCATGCTCTGTGATTAAAGGTCATGGAAGAAGGAACTTTTGCTCTTTGCCCACCTACCCTCACCTATACTAGCAAGTCCATTCTTTCACTGCATTAGAACCTATTTCTTAGGAATTCCAGCATATACTGAAGACCATCTGAAACATACAGCCTTGTAGACCAAGCAACTTGGAGTTTTCCATTCATGGCCAGCCATTGTTGGATTAGCTAGACTGCAGCCTATAAGTAATTCTAATAAATCTGAGGAGTGGGGGAGGGAAAGAAAGAGATTCATTCTAAAAACTTTTTTACTCTAAAGAACCCTGACTAATATACATGATTTTATTCTCATCCTACAGATGCAAAGAAATTAGGTCTTGAAGAGGTAACTAACTGGACAAAGATCACACAATCTGGATTTGAATCCTGGTAATGTGGCCCCCATCTCCTACTCAGCCACTGGACGATTTCCCCTCTCTCTTTCTGTGGATGGTCAAGCAAGATACAATGATTATTTCCACCCCATCTTATAGACACCATATTGCTAAAGGCCACAGAGAAGGTTCTGGGACTGTTTTGGCTTCATTTCACGTTACTGTGATAAAATACCTTGACCAAAGCCACCCAGGAGAACAGGTTATTTTAGCTCACAGTTCCATGTTAGTCTGCTATTGCAGGGGAAATTGCAGCAGCAGGAGCTTGAAGCAGGCAGGTTCTTACAGCCACAAGTATGAGCAGAGAATGAGTGATGGGTATTTGTGCTCAGCTCTCTTTCTCTACTCTTGTACCGTTCAGTGGTTGAGAGCACTCACTGATTTTGCAGAGGGCCTGGGTTCAGTTCTTAGCATCTACATCTTAACTCCAGATCTGAGAGGATCTGATGCCTCTGACCTCCTTAGTCACCTACATTCACATGCACATGCTGACATACGCATACATATGATTTTTTAAAAAAAAAGAAATCTTTAAAAAAAAGATGAAAAAACAACTATAAGGGACTGACCCACATCGGCCAAGGAATAGGTACATCCTCTTCTTTAGGTTTCATTTGTCTTTCAAGACCATTATCAGGTAGCTCCTCTGGGTCAGTGAGATGGCTCAGCAAATAAAGATTCTTCCCATCAATCCTGAATTTGATCCCTAGTGCCCACATAATGTAAGAAAATGGACTTGGGCAGGTTGTCCTCTATACGTACTATGGCATGTGACCCCCACCAAAACATAAATATAATAAAATAAGATGTTCCTTCTTTAGGGAATTATTTTCCATTCCCCAAATATTTTTTCCTACAAAATGAATACAGGTTCATCAGAAAACATGAAAAACATCCAATAACAAAAGGGAAAAATATCTCTTGTCCAAAATTGCAATGTAGCCAAGGCTAGCCTTGAACTTCTGATTCTCCTCCTCAACTTTCAATTACAGAGATTACAGGAGTGTGTTATTACACACAGTTTTATTGTTTGGATTACAAATGCACCCAGAGGCTTGTGTGTGTTGTTAAAGGCCTTATCCCCAGGTGGTGCTACTGGATAATGGTGGGATCTTCAAGAAGTAGGGCCTAGCTGGGCCTGGTGGCACAAGCCTTCCAGCTACACCATAGCCTGAGGCAGAAGGATTCTAAATTCAAGGATAATCTACACAATTTAGCGAAACCCTGTCTCAAACTAAAATTAGGAAGAGGAGATGAGGATGTAGCTCAGTGATAGAAAACTTGCCTAGCAAATGTGAAGCCCTAGGTCTATTCCCCTGTGGCACTCACCATAAAAGGCAGGGTCTAATTTGATATGTCCTTGAAGGAAATCTTGGGAACCCTGACCCCTCTCTATTGCTTCCTGGCCATGGGTTAACAGTTGTGCTCTGAGGTGCTCTTATCCTCAGCAGAGGCCTAAATACACTGAGTCCCTGGAATCATGCACTGTATCTGTAAGACCAGGAGCTACAAGAAAGACTTCTTTCTTTCTCAATAGCCATCTCAGGATCTCAGGTACTTTGTATAGAGGTACAGAATTGACCGGAGTGCTGTACTTATCTTTTTTGTAAACCACTGGCTTCACTGTACAGTGACTGCTTATGGGTGGGCTCCTCCTGAAAAAGGTGCAGTGTCACCACATCTGTTCCTGCCTTCCCTGAGCCTGTCCAAGCCCATCCCTGGCAGAGCACCTACCCTTTGCAGCTGCTCCAAGTTTACTCAGATGTTTCATTACAAGGCTTTTCTACATACAAGGGAACTGAGCTAGCTGTTCACGTTCACACTTAAAGCCATTCAATCTTAGCTAGAGTTGGCTTTCTTCAGTGTCCTGAGCACATACGACCGCACTACACTCCTGTCTGGGGTGACATAGGTACTTGTCCTTACCTGCATGCCTCTCATTTTCTGGAACCGTGCGATGGTGTCGCTGAGGGTATAGACGCGGACATGGCCCATGTGCAGCTTGCCAGAAGGGTATGGGAACATGGAGAGCAAGTAGAACTTGGGCTTTAATTTCTAGGAAAGAGGAACAAAGGATGACAAAAAGTGTTTATTACATATTTTCTGGAAGCTCTGCAAGCAATATTATTTTGGTACTTTACTCAAGGTAAGAATTTAACATTTTAAAAATCCCTTAAAGAAAAAAAACCTGTTCTCATTATGTAAATTGACAAAAATGTATTAAAACCTCCAAGATTCAAAGGTTCTGGTTTTAGCTAAAGAATGTCCACAATAATTCAGAACAATGTGTTAAGGGCTAATTAGCCTAGGTGTTTTCAAATTTTCTCCTTCTCTTCTAAAGCAGTTTAGGTCTTAAAGGACTGTTTTTCCAGATGAGCCTCTAACATTTAGATCCACATTATTCAAGTAGAAGAGGTTGAATTACTCAGAGATCTCCAAAGCTAGAATCCCTTCCTCAGCTCCCCATGGCTGTATCCACGTGAGATCCAGTGCTGACAATGGGAACTCCAGGTACTACACGGGTCCTGAAGTCTAACCAGCACACTGTGAGTTTCTCTTTCAACAGAAAGGCTTAAGTGGAAAAAGCCATGAGGGAACACACACAGTTTGTTCCCCAGTGGAGACAAACAGGTGGCCACAGATCAGAATCATGATTCTCCAGCTTCCAGCAGCAGCAACATGAAAAACATGGGAACTCTACACATCTGACAATAATGAAGACAGAACAGGGAGTCCCGAGAGGTCACTGCCATTGGGTACCCCAGTCTTCCACTGGCAGGATGTCAAATGCTGCCAAGAGCTTGTGCACATCAGAGGACAAGGGCCCAAAGGAATGGGTCTAGTCACGGATTACATACAGAAGACTTGACATTTCCGGTGCTTATGGAAAGTCCTGCAGTGCTGAGGATAGAACTGAGGACCTCGTGCCTGTTAGGTGAGGGCTATTATCACTGCACTTCAAGCACAGCCCCAGGATTGTGTGCTAATCATCTTGATATTTATCCCTGCCATCCAATAGGACCACAGTAATTCTTAAATGAATGCTTGTTGGCCTACCAAAAACATGGCCATCCACCCAGCAGACTTTACAAATCCTGTCCAGGGAACTGGAGGCTCCTCTAATCGAGCCTCAGATTCTGCCATGGGGCATCTGGGGGAATGACGGGTAACCGCAGCTGGTGGTCAGTGAGGGTGGATCATCTCTTGCCACACTATTGTTAATTTTGGTCTTCTGGCTCTCCCTTCTTGGTCCCTACTTCTTCTAGAGTTTTGGGAGGCACCAAGGCTTTGCCTAAACACCAAATACTGAATACAAACAGAGAGAAGAAGTCACACCCCTTCCTGTGCATGTGTGGGAGGTGATGTTTTAAACATCGCTGGCTAGTATCATAACTGATGGTAGACAGCGCCTACTCGTGATAGTTAATACCAACTGTTAACCTGGCAGGGTCCTAGAATCACCAAGGGAAGCAAGACTCTGGGCATGTCAGTCAACCTGGGTTAACTACGGTGGGAAGACCAAACCTAATTGTGAGTGGTACTCTTCCATGGACTCAGGACTGGAACTGAAACAGGGTGAGTAAGAACAGTAGCTGCATTGTCAGTCTCTGCTTGCTTACTGTAATGCAATATGATCAGCTGCCTTCACCTCGCGGTAAAGGGTACTGTCTGAAACTGTGAGCCAAAATGAACCTTTCCTTATGTTGTTTCTGCCTGGTATTTGATCACAACAACAAGAATAACTAATACACAACTTTACTTAGGAAGCAGAACTAGAAATCAAATTGTAGAAAGGTTTTTGTTTTTGTTTTTATATACAGGATTCTGCTATGTAATAGGAGATGGCCTCAAACTTGCAACAATCCTCCTGCCTCTGCCTCCAGGGTGCTGGATTTCAGGTGTACATTAACACATGCTGCCATGTCATATCCAGCTTCTTGCCAAGTTCTTAAATTTCATCAGAGGTTTTAAATCTTTAACAAAACAACAAACAATAGCTAACGACCACCACCTCCCAACCCTGCAAAAATGCAAAAGGCAACTTTTCTTTGTTCTGTCAGTCCTCTAGAAATGACCAAGGTAAGTAGATGAGTGATACCATCTGGAGAAGGGAACGCTTTTTAAAGCTTTTCTCAGAATCTGGAGAGTACAAAAACAAAGCATCCTCTGTACTACTGGTGACAATGACTTAAATAAGCAGAGTGGAGGTGGGGAATGGAGGACCTGGTGGGGGTTGATGAGGCCTGAGGTAGGGCTGCTGTACAAGAGGTGGAGATATGTACAGAGCCATATTGGGGCAGTCTTGCACTTGGTCAGAGTTTGACTTTGGTCAAGGTTAACTTCTCCCAGTTAGCCAGGATCCTGCTCCACCTAGGGTGGAGCGCTCGTAGTAAAGGTTAAGTTCATTGTTCCTCCAGGTATAGGGATTCCTGAATTAAACAGGTGACCCACCCAGCTGCCGGAGCAGTCAAGACGAAGACCTCCAAGAGAAGCTAGACAACTTCCACTGGAACTCAGCCTGGAGTCTGGGGGGAGGGTTTGCCCAAACTGTTAAAAGGTCCGGCGCCATTAAAGTTTACGGCTTTGATCAGTGAACATTGACTTGGCCGTCCGTTCTTTTCGCCGCTCTTCCCTATGACCCCAAAATTCTCTCAACAGGTAACCCGGTTTACATGTGGCTGCGGGCGGCTACAGAGATAGAGGACCTTGGGGGTGAGAAGGCCTGAGGTAGGGGCTGCTGTGCCCTCGGGGGCTTCTCTGCTTTTAAGAAGTCTAGGTCGGGCTGGTGGCTTAGCTCCATGATACAGCACTTGCCTAGGCTGTGCAAGCTCGCGGGCTTTATCCCTGGCATGGGGGAAAGAAAAGGTAAGTGACAGAGGATCCTTTTCCCTTCTGAACAGGTTCTTATAGAAAACACACAGCTATTTCTACTAGATGCAAAACTAAAACTGTCTCCTTTCTCCTACCTGCAACAGATTAGATCCCACAGCTTTTCTCTGGGAATTTTTAGGGCTAAAAGAAAAAAACTATAATCATGTTCTTTGGGATCTAGAAAAGAAATAAACATCCTTGACATATACATTTGTGGGTTCTTTTTGGTTTTATTCTTGTTTTTCTTGCTTTCTGAGACTGGGTCTTGCTTTGTAGCCCAGGCTGGTCTCAGACCTCTTGAGTACTGGGACATCAGGCCTGTTCCAGAACTGGCCTATTTCTAGTTTTCGACTTCCAAGTTATTATGTAAAACAATTTTCTTCTATTACAATCATCCTATCTTCTTGTCCTTTTTAATATATCATATTAATTAACAACCTTGTCCAAGCATTTTCTACATGGTTTTCTCAGCCTCTCTTTTGTATGTTTGTTCAGTGAAGAGTAAATTAATGACAATATCAGATAATCACAGACAGCACAGCTGAGCGCCAACCTTGAGTTCACAGAGACACACAGAAAAGCAAAGCTAGTGAGTCTTTGATATCCACGAACATTTTTGTTTTTGCAGAAATACATTCAGCCTACTGCCTGTCCCTGCTTGTGCTTTTCTGTGTGAATTAAGTCATTTTCCTCTGTGACAATGAAATGAGTTCCATCATCTGGAGGTGGGAAGAGAAATGACAGGAGTCTGTGTTATAATTGAGTAGGAATCTGCCTGAAAGGGAAATTTTCATAATTACATAAAAGTGCAGGAATTCAAGCCTTTAAGAGAAAGTACAAATGCCAGCAAAGGGGAGAGGGTAATTTTAAAGGCTGGCTCCATCTCACCATCAGACTGTGATTTAGAACATGACTTCTGCATCTCTGGGATTGCTCTCTGAAGCTGTAACAGAATCCACACAGGCAGGGCCTCTAGTTCTGACCCTCACTCTGCCAGGAGGTGTGAGGACTCATGCAGACAAATCTCCATGCCTTTCCAAGCTCAGTCTATGCTCCACTGATGAGTGATACAGGAAGCTTTCACAGACGAAGGGCTCTCAGAGGGTGGGCTGGGTCCCAGCTTCTAACTCCCCAGGTAAAAGTAATACCTACTCTCAAGGCTGTTCTGATATTAAATAACTCAACCAATGGAAATGGTACCCAGTATATGATAAAATGCTCACTAAATAGAAGTTGTGAGGTTTTTAGTTTTGGGTTATTATTGTTGCTGTTGTTTTTTTAATGGTGGTTTGATGATAGCTAAGTGGCAAGACACTTAGCGTCTAAAGACTCACTTGGATGGACTTCAAACATACTTAATATCAATGTGAGGTGAATTCTAAAGCTTCATATACACCAGTGTTCAGTCAGGTTCACAGTCCCTGGTAAAATACATGATTTTATCCCTTTCCTTTCCTCCTTTCCTTTCCTTTCCTTTCCTTTCCTTTCCTTTCCTTTTCTTTCCTTCCTTCCTTCCTTCCTTCCTACATACCTATTTATCTAACACTTTAGAAGTATCTATCTATCTATCTATCTATCTATCTATCTATCTATCTATCTTTCTATCTATCTATCTACCTACTTATCTAACACTTCAATGTAGAAGTCTTCACTTTGAAAAATGTCTTAGTTGGGGTTTTACTGCTATGAACAAATACCATGAGCAAGGCAACTCTCATAAGGGCAACATTTAACTGGGGCTGGCTTACAGTTTCAGAGGTTCAGTACATTATCAAGGCGGGAGCATGGCAGCATCCAGGCAGGCATGGTGCAGGCAGAACTAAGTTCTACATCTTCATCTGAAGGTTGATAGTGGAAAACTGACTTCCAGGTAGCCAGGAAGAGGGTCTTAAACCCCCCCTACCTACAGTGACACACCTACTCCAACAAGGCTACACCTCCTAATAGTGCCACTCCCTGGGCCAAGCACATACAAACCATCACAAAAATGTTCACTCACATTTTCTCATTTGATTTTTCAAAACAAACCTGCAAGATAAACAATGTAAGGAACTAAGAACCATGGGGCTAAGGCAAAGGCCAAGTTTTCCTTGTAAATTTCTCAACTTTCTTTTTTAGTGTTCATTTATTTATTTGACACTTTATATCTCTCTTAATTATAGGTCTTCTTTCTAAACAATGCCTAAACTACTTCCCAGCTGAATATAAACAGCTCCCACTCTCAGAAGGAATGAGTATGAGTCCAGTAAGCGTCAGGAGACAAGGAAAGGCAAGTTCAATACAGTGTCAGATGAGGGGACGCTCAGCTTCCTGCCTTGGCCCCACCTAAGGAATTCTACAAATGTCTTCACTATTCCATTGCTGCTATTACAAAGGGAAAGTCAGAATAAAAGTCTTCTAGTATTTGCTCTGATTCAATTATAACAGGAGGCAGAGAATTTCCTGAAGAAATCAATGGTAGCCAAATGTATCATACAACTACTTTAGGGTAGAGGAAATGAGACCAGAAGCCAAGATCCACTGATCTACTGAGATGCTGAAGGCTGGACCCCCAACTTCAGATCACGTCAAAGAAAATACTCGCTGCCCTCCTCAGACCACAATGCTCAAGTGGCAGAGCAGGTTGCGACCAAATCCACATCAGAAGGAGCAGATACTTCTCACCTCACATGACATCCCGACAGATCCACAGGCCTCTCCAATAATCTCACCTATGACCTGTTAGATCCATGGGTTCCATCCTACCACACAAGGGTCAAAAAAGGACCCAGCACCTGCTAGTACTTCTGTTTTGTTGCATTTTCCCTAATCAAAGCTGCTCCAGAATATCTACTCTGGGGCTGCCTGTCATACAACCATGTACAATATTAACATGGACACATCTACCACACTGGAAAGTTTCTTGTGACCTAACCTTATGTCACCTCCTTTGCTCCTCTCAACAATCCTCCTGGGAACCAAGTGAGTGCTATTATCACCCTCCATTTTAGGTAAGAAAAGGAAAGTACAGAGACACTCAATTGGTTTAAGGCCACACATCTCATAATTTATCTTAAACCAAGCAGAGTCCAAGTCCTTAGCTCCTCTTCCCTACTCATGTGACTTGAATGGGCAATGTCCCCATAGGACCATGTGTCTGTACACTTGGTCCCCAGTTGGTGGGGCCATTTGGGAAGGTTGAGGAGGCTTTAGGAGGTAGAGCTTTGCTGAAGTTAAGGTTCTAGAGCCCAGCCCCATTTCCAGTCCACTCTCTGCTTCCTAACTACAGATGCAATGTGACCAGCCGCCTCGCATTCCTGACAGTCTGCCATGCCTTTCCCGACATACTGGACTTTATCCCCTCAGACAGTAAACCACACAAGCTCTTCCTCCCTTAGGGTGCTGCTGATCAGGTGTTCGGCATCTGCCCTCCTGGAGTACTCACATCTTCCTCTGAGATTCTGGATGCTTGCTCCTTTATCTGTTGGTGCCACCACTTCTCCACATCCTTCCTTGTCTGCAGTGTGTACTCCTTCGTCCACTTCCCGGTAGCACTGTAGATACTTCTGGAGCACCCTGGAATTAGTCTTTCCCACAGGATGACAGGTGTCCCACTCACTAGCTGCCTTCTCAGAGGAGAGACATAAAAACTCAGCCTCTGACAAGCTGACGCCATTCTTCCGGATGAAGACCCTAGAAAAGAGGGCAAAGGGACATGACATGTGCCACCCAGAACCTCTCAAGACTGGTCTTCCTGATTAACACACTCAGCATTTACTGCCTGTTCTCATAGTTTCTCTTCTTCTTTTGTTAACCATTTCCTAACAGAACATTTTAGAAGTTCTGTTGAATTAGATAAACTTTTTATTAGAAAATGTAAATGTGGGCTGGAGAGATGGCTCAGTGGTAAAGAGCACTGGCTGCTCTTCCAGAGGTCCTGAGTTCAATTCCCAGCAACTACATGGTGACTCGAAATTATCTGTAATGGGATCTAATGCTTTTCTTCTGGTGTGTCTGAAGACAATGACAGTGTACTCACATATACAAAATAAATCTTTTTAAAAAAAAAAGAAAGAAAGAAAAAGAAAACATAAAGGTAATCCATGATGCAAACACCAAATATACAAAACCTTCACAGAAAAAATGGAGGCCACCAAAAGGCCAATTACACACCTTTCCAACAGCATAGGAGGCAATGGAAGCCCTCCCTCCAATTTATCTAGTATATCAACTGCTATCTCTCTGAACTCCAGAACTAACTCTAAGCACATCTTGACTTAGCTATGTGCTCAAATACCACAAGGGATCTGAACATAGGTCTCCCAGAAGGACTAGAAATTCTGAATAAAGTTAACATTTTTCATATATATATACATATATATATATATATATATATATATATTTGTGTGTGTGTGTGTATGTGTGTGTTATGAGTTCAATAGACCCTTATAGACTAAGCCAAGAAATAACCATTATTTAGAAAACTATGTATTCATTTGTTTTTTCATTTGCCAAATACTTATTGAATGATACTAGGTCCACACACTGTTCCAAGCACTACAAACACAGCAAAGGAGTCCCAGGAGGCTGGGTGTGTAAGACACAGAGCATATGCTTACCAAGTGCAAAGTCTTGGATTCTATCCGTAGCAATGAAAAATAAAGGGCAAAGTGGATTCTTATACAGCAACTATATACACAGAGAAGCAGGTAAGATACAGAGGAACCTATGACCTAACATGCAGTAGTTCTGTTATAGAACTCTCTGGATTACAACACTGTGCAGGGGTCCAGCAGGATAACTGCCTAGGATTCAAATCTTAATTCAGATATTTCCCTGGTTTCCTCCTCAGGTGAATGGCAGAAATACTTTGATGAAGAATTTCCCAGCTTTATCCCTTTTAAGGGGCTAAGGTGAGATTTCATCAAATGTTTAGAATGTGGTACTAAATGAACACCCTAAACTTTCTGCCTCATTGGATAACAGCAATGGAGAGGTAAAAAGACAAGAGAGACATGAGGAAACCTGGCATTCTAAACTGGTACCAACCATATGAGTCTCCCGAAATCCTTTCCATATCTACTGGGGTTTGGCACGTTACTTATATGAAGGCACTGGATCAAAGGTTGCCAGGATTACTACAGGCTCTAAAAGAGTGCACACTCACAGAACATATCACTATTTAGGATATCACTATATAGCCCAGGCTGGCCTCTAATTTTCGGTTCTTTTGCCTCAGTCTCCTCATGTGCACCACCACAGCTCTGAAAATGCTTGATCAGTATATTTGAGAAAAAAATAAATCAGAGCTCCAAGACAAACCATAAACTGACATAAATCCCAGTTTTGGAGGGATGCGGGAATTTGAGGAAGGGTTTCATCTAGCTTGGGCTGTCCTTAAACTAGCATTGTAGACAAGGATGACCTTCAACTCCTGATCTCCCTACTTCTGCCTCCCAAATGTTAGGCTTACAGGCACCACACACCATCAAACTTAGCTAATAAGAATTCTTTAAGTACCACAATTAATCAGTCTTACTCCAAAACCGTAAAATATCTGTATACAAAAAAATATAAGTTGGTGGGGTGAAACAAGTTGGTAATCTCAGCACTAAGGAGGCTATGAAAAGAGGATCTTAAATCCAAGGCCTGCCTGAGCTACACAGGTAGACAGTGAGACTCTGTCTTAAAGAAAAGAAGAAAGAAATATGAATAAATTGCTAAAGAGTAAACAATTTGCTGAAGAAAAGTATTTGTCTCAAACTACAATGACAAAAGGTTATACAACTCCATAAAGAGTTCACATATGAGGAAAGAACCCCAAAAACATGTTTAAACTAGGCAAAGGTATAGGCATGGAAGTATAACTCAGTGGAAGAACACTTGCTTCGCAAGTCCAAAACCCTGGATTCAATCCACAGCACCAGAAAAGGGAGTTGGCTAAGAAACATGAAAAAAATCAACTTTACAATCAAAGAAATAAAAACAGTTAAATATCTTTCTTACAGTTTTAATGAAAATAATTATGTGTATACACTATTGGTAGAAGCAAATTGAGAACACCTCTCTGAAGCAATTTGGCAAGGTATGTATGCCAGGGGAGTTAAGAAACTGTGACACCTGGAAAGCCAGTAGCTTGAGAGGCTGAGGCAGGAGGACTGTCAAGAGTTCCAGTACAACCTAGGCTACCATGAGTTGTAGGGAAACTTGGGCTATACAGTGGGACTCTGTCTTTAAACAAACAAACGAGGGGCAGGAGAGATGGCACAGCAGTTATGAGAGCATGCTGCTCGTGTACAGGATAGCCGTTTGGTTCCCAGCACTCACAGTGAGTGACCTGCAACTGCCTATGATTCCAGCTTCTGGAAGACCTGATGCCTCTGGCCTGCATGGGCACCCACACTCCCCTGAGCGTGTGAACACACACACACACACACACACACACAATTAAAAATAAGTCTTAAAACAAAACCAGATGTGTTAAGAAAATCCAAGGATTAGGTATATAAAACAGACGTTCATCACATCAGTCCAACCCCAGCAACAAAACCAAAATAAAGCAAATAAATACTGTAAATGTGGGGGCTGGAGATACAGCTTAGTGGTAGAGTAATTCCCTGGCATTGTTTGAGGCCATTGGTTCCATCCTGAGCAATGCAAAAAATAAAAAATAAAAATAAACCCCAAACTCTTAGGCATTGGTCCAAGATCACCCTCAGACTCTATCCACTAGGGGAATATACTAAGAACAAATGTGCTCATGCCTACAAATTTACACAACTTTTAGATTTTAACCATCTTCTGTTCTTTTACTTACTAGGCACAGCTCTGGGCTGTTTCAAATACCTCTCCATGAAAGTCCTAACAGATACTGCCTCCCCCAAGCATCAAGAGTAGCCATTTTGGCAGAAGGTGGTGTAGATAACTGAACCAAGAAGATGTGGCCCATATTTTACATTTACAGTTAGTTTGGACCCTTTCTTCCTGAGCTCTGGCTCATCTTATTTCATTACTTGCTGGAGCGTTGTCCCTCTGCCTCTTTCCAAAGCATTGCCCACCAGCACTCCTCTTTCAAATCAGCCCAGGCCTCACCTCACTTTACATGAGGTTTAAGGTTAAAGTACTTAAGAATACTTTAGAAGAGTACTGAGAAATGGGTCCAAAATGATGATCATAAACAGAGACGCCTAGGGCAATAGTAGGAAACAGGTGAAGAATGAGAACATTAGGAAGAAGCACACAAAGGCATCCATCCATGTGCTCCCAAAAGAATATGTTAAAAAAAAAAGTCTAATTAGAGGCAGAGGCAGGAGGATTAGGAGTTCAAGGCCAGCTTTGTAAAACCCTGTTTAAAAAAAAAAAAAAAAAGTCAAACAAGGGGGAAAGAAGGAAACCAAGGTAGGTCAGGCACAGTGGTGGCTACATGACCCTGATCCCTGATCCCAACAACACTCAGCTCAGAAAGCTGAACATGAGGACTGATTGTGAGTTCAAGATCAGCCTGGTCTACACAGCAACACCCAGTCTCAAAGAAACAAAACGAGTAAGTGAACACACACCTCACCCCAACAAACATGTCTTATAAAAACACAAATGTCAACAAACACGTCTAGTAAAACACAGATTTTAAAAAGCATATGCTATTTCTAATTTCCTGCAGGATCTCTGGCAAGTTATTTCGTATCTGGAACTCCACCTTCCCTATAAGCTGTGTGCTTGTAAGATCCAGACGACTTCTGAAGATCTGCAGGTACTAATTAATACTGTGGGTCCCCCGCAAAGTTGTACTATTGATGGGTTCAAACCCCCATCCCCGAAGCAAAGATCCAGGCACCCGGGGGAGGCGAGTAGTAGAGGAGAATTCGAATACAAAGCCATGTGAAGGTGTGCTTTCACCGAGAAGAGTACGGAGCTGTCAACAGGGTCCATGGCTGAAAGACCCTATAGACTAGAATCTCGGAGCTTTTCCCAGTTTGGAAAACTGCAAGGTCCCAGGACTCCCCGGCCTGTCCGCACCTTCAACTCCTGGGGCTAAAGCGGAGCCTGTCTCGGTCTTCCTGAGCCTCAGTAGGGGCTTTCTGCGCAGCTCTGGGCAGCTGCTACCTTCTGCCTCGTTCCCCAAGCATTACACGAGCAAGACCCAGCCAGACACCATGGGCGCCGCCATGTTGGCAAAACAACAACTTTATCGGAAGCGGAAGCCGCGGACACAGACAGGAGAGGCGGAGCCAAGGGGGAAGGGCAAAGAGACGGCGCTGACTCCGCCCCTGGGGCTGGCCCCGCCCAGGCCTCACCCTCTAAGCCTGCTTTTCATACTTGAACAAATTCTACTTACCTGGATATCACGGTCTTACAATTAGAACAGAAACAGGCGAGATGCTAAGAATGAAGGTGACAGGTGGTTAAAAGAGCTCTGGGGTGGTTCAA
Source organism: Apodemus sylvaticus (assembly GCF_947179515.1). Classification (NCBI taxonomy): domain Eukaryota; kingdom Metazoa; phylum Chordata; class Mammalia; order Rodentia; family Muridae; genus Apodemus; species Apodemus sylvaticus. Next base: position 862,638 of record NC_067478.1, read on the forward strand.
GGCCAGGGTTTTAATCTCAGCGCTGCAGAAGCTGTCTACTGGGCTGGTTTGTCCAACTGGGCTGGTTTGTTCATTATGGGCCCGGTGAAGGTTGAAGCACTTTTCGTCCACCATATCAGATGATCTTCTAACCCCAGGAGGAGAATTACCTAGACTAGAGTAGAGTAGGAACAAAATGTACTGACAGGAAAACAAGCTGTCTGACCACTTTCCTTACAGGGTTAATGTGCCCCATCATCCAGCATGCACTAAATGGAGCAAGTGCTTCTGGCCTGTAATAAATCAAGGAATTGCAAAGGAATAATGGTGTAATTACACTCTTATCTTTTATAAAGGAAGAATCTTTAAGGACCCATGTGAGAAGTCCAGCATACTGAGATTTGCTAATAGTGCAAAACGGTTGATATCCAAACAGCAAAAAACAATGTCTGAATGCCATCTCTTCCTACAGGACTGAAATCAATTGTAGCTTCACAGACAATCCATCCAGTCACTGCACATTCTCCATCTTAGATTCTGTCCTTACATGGGTCAATGCAGTCCATAAAGAGGCCAGCAGGAGTGTACACTCCTACAGAATAAAACTTCATTCTGTGTGCCACCCAGGAAGCATAGGAAGCTTTTGTCCATTTCCAAGACTTCAACAACAACAACAACAACAACAACAAAAATCGGTTTCCTGATAATTTAAAGCTCAAAACACATGTTGTTCTAGACTAGCATCAAACCTCACCTGGAAACCAGTTCTGTGCCACCACTGCCCTGGTATATTTTGCACTAGGTTTCCACTGCTCTAGCTTCCCACACACACCCCAGAAGTGGCCTCTCCTTCAATTCCAGCTGACTCTTCCCACACTCTCTCCCTCTACAGAACCCCTCCCATCCTAACCCACCCCCTTTCCTCCCATAAAACTTATTCTTCCCTCCTAGGTAGGTTCCAATGTCTCCCCAGACCCCTCCTCTTTACATAACCTTTCTGTTTCTATGGATTGTAGCCTGATTATCATTTACTTAATGGCTAATTTACCTTTCAGATTCTGGGTTACATCACTTGGGGTGATTTTTTTCTAGATCTATTCATTTCCCTGCAAATTTCATGATGCCAGCTTTTTTTTTTTTAACAGCAAAGTAATACTGCATTGTGAAAATACACCACATTTTCTCTACCCATTCTTCTGTTGAGGGACATATGGGTTGTTTCCAGTTTCTGGATATTGTGAATAAAGCAACAAGGAACATGATTGAGCAAGTGTCCTTGAGGTAGAATAGAACAGGCTGTGGGTATATGCCCAAGAGTGGCATAGCTGATTTCTGGAGTAGCTATACAAGTTTGCACTCCCACCATCAATGGAGGAGTGTTCCCCTTGTTCCATATTCTGGCCAACATGAACTGTCACTTGTGCTATTGATCTTAGCCAATCAGACAGGTATACGATGGAAGTAGTTTTGATTTTGCATTTCCCTGATGGCTCAGGATGCTAAACATTTCCTGAAGAGTTTCTCAGACATTTTAGATTACTCTATTGAGAACTCTCTGTTTAGATCTGTACCTCATTCTTGAGTTGGATTGTTGGGGTTTTGTTTTTGTTTTTGTTTTTTGGGTTTTTTTTTATATCTAGTTTCTTGGGTTCTTTATATATTTTGGATATTAGTCCTCTATCATATGTGGAGTTGGTAAAAAAAATCTTTTCCCATTCTGTGGGCTGCTGTTTTGTTCAATTAATAATATCCTTTGTTTTACAGAAGGTTTTCAGTTTCATGAGGTTCCATTTATTAACTGTTGATCTTAGTGACTGCACTATTGGTGTTCTGTTCAGAAAGTCATCTACTGTGCCAAGGCATTCAAGGCTATTCCCCACTCTCTCCTCTATCAGGTTCAATGTGTCTGGTTTTATGTTGAGATCTTTGATCCACTTGGACTTGAGTCTTATACAGGGTGATACATGTGAATATATTTGCATTCTTCTACATGCAGATATCCAATTTGACCAACACCATTTGTTGAAGAAACTATCTTTTTTTCATCGTGTATTTCTGGCTTCTTTATCAAAAAATCAGGTTTCCATAAGTGTATGAATTTATGTCTGGATATTCAATTTGATTCCATTGATCAACATGTCTGTTTATATGCCTTGAAACTGAGAATAGTGGGACATCAGGCAGTTCTTTAATTGTTCAGGATTGTCTTAGCTATTCTAGGGTTTTTGTTTGTTTATTTGTTTTTCTATATGAATTTGAGAATTGTCCTTTCAATGTCTGTAAAGAATTGTGTTAGAATTTGATAGGGATTGAATTGAATCTGTAGATTGCTTTTGGTAGGATGGTCATTTTTACTATATTAATCCTACCAATCCTTGAGCATGGGAGACCTTTCCATTTTCTGATATCATCTTCGATTTCTTTCTCCAGAGAATTGAAGTTTTTATTATACAAGTCTTTAACTTGCTTAGTTAGAGTTACCCCAAGGTATTTTATATTATTTGAGGCTATTGTGAGAGATGTTGCTTCCCTGATTTCTTTTCCAGTTCATTTATCATTTATATATGGAAGAACTATTGACTTTTAAGCCACTTGCTGAAAGTGTTTATCGGTTGTAGGGAGTTTTCTGGTGAATTTTTTAGGGTCACTTATGTATATTGTGAGGGAAAAAGTATCTGCAAATAATGATACTTAGACTTTTTCCTTTCCAAATTGTATCCCCTTGATCTCTTTCAGTTGTTCTATTGCTCTAGTTAACACTTTGAGTACTGTATTAAAAAGATCTGGAGAGGCTAGATAGTCTTGTCTTGTTCCTGATTTTAGTGGAATTGCATTGAGTATATTTCCATTTCATTTGCTGTTGGTATCAGTTTGCTGTACATTGCATTAATTATGTTTTGGTATATCCCTTGTATCCCTGTTATCTCCAAGACTTTTAACATGAAGAGGTATTAAATTTGATCAAAGGCCTTTCCTGCATCTAATGAGGTGATCATGTGGGTTTTTTCTTTGTTCATTTATATGGTAGATTACATTTACTGATTTTTGTGTGTTGAACCATCCAAGCATCTCCAAGACAAAGTTTATTTGATAGTGGTGGATGATGTTTTTGATGTGTTCCTAGATTCAGTTTGCAAGTATTTTATTGAGTATTTTTGCATCTATGTTCATAAGGGAAATTGGTCTGTAAGTCTCTTTCTTTGTTGACTATGTGTCATTTGGATATCAGAGTAACTGTGACTTCATAAAATGAATTGGTCAATGTTCTGTTTCTATTTCGTGTAATAATTTGAGAAGCATTGGCATTAACTCTTCTTTGAAAGTCTGGTATAATTCTGCACTAAAACCATCTGGCCCTGGACCTTTTTGGGTTGCGAGCCCTTTATTGTCTGCTTCTATTTCACAGAGTTATAGGTCTATTTAAATTGTTTATCGAATCTTGATTTAATTTAGGTAAGTGGTACCTCTCAAGAAAAGTATCCATTTCTTTTATATTTTCCAATTTAGTAAAGTACAGGTTTTTAAAGTAGATACAATTCTCTGGATCTCCTCTGTGTCTGTTTTTATGTCCCCTTTTCATTTCTGATTTTATTAATCTGGGTATTCTTTTTACTGTTTTTTTAGTTAGGATAAGGATTTATCTGTCTTGTTGATTTTCTCAAAAAACCAACTCTTCCTTTCATTGATTCTTTGTACTGTTCCCTTTGTTTCTATTTTATTGATTTCAGCCCTCAGTTTCTTGCCATCTACTCTTTTGAGTGTACTGTTAAGTTGCTAGTATAGATCTCTCCAGTCTTTTTATGTAAGTACTTAGTGCTATGAACATACCTTTTAACACTGCTTTCATTGTGTCCCATCAATTTGGGTATCTTGTATCTTCATTTTCATTGAATTCTATAAAGTCTTTAATTTCTTTATTTCTGTCTTGACCAATTTTTCATTCAGTAGAGAGTTGTCCAGTTTTTACCAAGTTTGTAAGCTTTCTTTTGTTTCTGTTGTTGATGATATCCAGCTTTAATTCATTGTGGTCTGATAAAATGCAGGCAGTTATTTTAATTTTTCTTATATCTGTTGAAACTTGCTTTGTGTCTGAATATGTGGTCAGTTTCGTAGAATGTTCCATGAGGTGCAGAGTAGAAACGTATATTCTTCTGTGTTTGAGTAAAATGTTCTGTAAATATCTGTTAGGTCCATTTGGTTTATGTCTGTTAGGCTCAGTATTTCTCTGATTGTTTTTTGCCTGGATAACCTGTCCACTGGTGAGAATAGGGTATTGAAGTCTCCTACTATCATTGTGTGAGGATCAATATGTAATTTAAGCTGTAGTAGTATTTCTTTTACAAACTTGGGTGCCCTTGTGTTTGGGGCATACATGTTAAGAATTGAAATGTCGTCTAAGTGGATTTTTCCTTTTGAGAGTATGCAGTACTCTTCCCTGTGTCTTCTGATTAGTTTTGATTTGAAGTCAGTTTTGTTAGATATTAAAATAGCTACACCAGCTTGCTTCCTAAGTCCATTTACTTGGAAAATCTTTTTCTACCCTTTACTCTGAGGTCATGTCTATCCTTGATCTTGAAGTGTATTTTTTTAATGCAGCAGAAGGATGGATCAGATCTTACTTTAACATGCATTTTGTTAGTGTGTATCATTTTATTGGAGAATTTAGGCCATTGATATTTAGAGATATCAATGAACAATGACTGTTGAATTCTGTTATTTTTGTGGTGGTGGTTATGATGATGGTGGTGGCTGCTGTGTGTGTGTGTGTGTGTGTGTGTGTGTGTGTGTGTGTGTTCTTTTGATTTTGTTGCTGTGTTATTATTTCATGGGTGTAGTTAACCTTTTTAGGTTGGAATGTTCCTTCTAACACCTTCTGTAGGGCTGGATTTGTAGAAAGATATTGTTTAAATTTATCATGAACTATCTTATATTTTTGTCTGTAATGATTAAAAGTTTTGCTGGGTATAATAGTCTGATGTGGTCTCTTAGTGTCTGCAGCATGTCTGTCCAAGGCTTTCTGGTTTTTAGAGTCTCCATTGAGAAGGTGTAATTCTAATAAATCTGTCTTTATATGATGGTCTTTTTCGCTTGTAGTTTTTAATATTCTTTCTTTGTTCTGTATGTGTTTTGATTATTGTGTGCTGAGTGGACTTTCTTTTCTGGTCCAATCTGTTTGGTGCTCTGTATACTTCCTGTACCTTTATAGGCAACTCCTTCTTTAGGTTAGAAAATTTTTCTTGTATGATTTTGTTTAAAACATTTTCTGGGTCTTTGAGCTGGGTTTGTTCTTCTTCCTTTCTAGCTATTATCCCTCAGTTTGGTCTTCTCATGATGGTCCAGATTTCCTGAGGTTTTTGTTTGTTTGTTTGGTTGGTTGGTTTGGTTTGGGTTTTTTTTTTTTTTTTTTTTTTTTGGTCAGGGGTCTTTTTAGATTTAAATTTTCTTTGACCTATGTATCCATTTCCTCAATTGTATCTTTAGTGCCTGAGATTCTCTCTTCTATATTCTGTTGGTGAAGCTGCCTCTGTGATTCCTATTTAAATTCCTAAATAATTTTTCCAGATTTCCCTTAATTTGGGTTTTCTTTATTGATCCTATTTCCAGTTTCAGGTCTTGAACAGTTTTGTTTATTTCCTTTCACTTTTTAATTGTGTTTTCCTGGATTTCTTTAAAGGATTTACTCATTTCCGCTGTAAGGATATCTATTATATTCATAAAGGCTATTTTAAGCTCCTTTTTTTGTGCTCCTGCTATGTTGGGATATTCAGGGCCTGCTGTGGTAGGATAGCTCCAGTAGAGACATATTGCTCTGGATGGTTTTGATTTTTGATTTTTTTATGCTATTTGTCTTCGTGTCTGGTTTTGGGATGGTTATAGATCTGTTTTTGTTGGGTGGGTGTTTTGCTCCTTGGTTTCTGTTTCTTCTCTGGATTTTGGAAAGTGTGATGGCTGTGTGTTGCCACTTTTCCTGGCCTGTTCAGCTGGTTCATTCACACAGAATGCCTGTTGGTGTTGGAGGGTGAGCTACTAGGATACGTTGGTGAAAGGAAGTGTGAAGGAGAAGATCTCTGGGATCCTTTGGGGATTGGGTAAAAGAGGAAGGGGAGACCACAAGTTTCTAGCTACAGAGCTGGGGATGAGACTGAGAGGATTGGATCTCGGGAGCAGTAGGAGAGGTGTGTGTCTGCCTTCAGTCTACTTATTTTCTTGAAAGGAGAGACCCTTGGGTTAACAGGGGGTGCCTCCTGAAGTTGGAGTCTGGAACAAAGCAACAAGTGGGGAGAGAGGTTAGGAGAGAATGGTTTGTGGGGTCCACAGGAGATGTGGGTAGGAGTGAGGGAAGTCTGCTGCAGTACTAGGGAGGAGACTGGGGGACTGGTTCTGGGGGGGACAGAGAGAGAAATGAGGAGGTCTCTGGGCAGCCTACCTTGAACCCTGTCACTTTTAATGTCTGCATCCATAGATAACCAGTGCCTTTCCCCCCATACATGGATTATAATCTCATCCTTATTCTGGTTCAAAATCTCTCTGTCCTCTTAGGAAGTAAAGTTAACACTGACGTTTTTTAGGAGGTTATTTCAAGTGGAGTTTTCCTAAAAGTCATTTGCTTTTCTGAAAAGTAACTATTTTTACATCAAAGACAGTGGCATGAAAGTAAGTCCTTTCACTTTTAAAGATCATGCTGCAAGGATGCATTATTAAATAAAAGAGGCAAGTTGCTAGCTGTGTGGTGTGTTACATCTTTCTTCTTTTTCTTTCTCTTCTTCTTCTTCTTCTTCTTTTTCTTCTTCTTCTTCTTCTTCTTCTTCTTCTTCTTCTTCTTTAGAAAAGGAAGTCAGGCACTGTAATATATGCTTGTATTTCAAATATATCTGACGTTAAGGCAGGAGGATTACTAAATCAGGAGTGGTGGTACATGCCTGTAATTCTAAATATTTGGTAAGTTGAAGCAGGAGGACAACACATTCAAGGCTGCCTGACAACTTAATGAGCCCCTGTCTCAGAACAAAAAGTAAAAAAGATGGCTGAGATGGAGTCTTTGCTTTTCTCTCATGGTTAACATTGCAAATTGCATATATATCAATAATTAATTATCAAAATGATATTATTAAAATTTAGAAAATGAAAGAGTGTATCTCTCCAGCCTCCATAGGAAATGATTCCCTGTGGTTAAATAAAAACTAGAGAAATCCTTTAGTCTTCTCTAAGCCTTGCTGTTGGTTTCAACAGTCCCAGGCCAGGTGGAGCCATTCACATCAAAGTTCTACATCACCAAGCTGAAGAGAAGCTGTTGAGTTGACCCGACAGTTCAGGATTAGAGAGAGAACAGACAGGTTTCCCAACAGGCTCAAGGGAATTGAGCTGATATTAAAGTCCCTTCTGTCTGCTTTAATCTTCACACAAAAGAAGTAACTTGGAATATCCCAGTGTTAACTAATCCACTATCTCCTTGTGCTGTTCTGACTCCTGCTCCTGCCTTTCAAGGAAAGAAGCCTGGAAATGGCTAACTTCCTTCTGTCTTGTTTCTCCCTTTTGCCTGGGTCTATAAACCAACCCCTCTCCTGCTTCGCTTGTTATAAGAATCTTGATTCAACATAGTACATTTCCCTGCATTACGTGAAAGTTAGGAAATGGAAATTAATAAGGAAACTAGATTTACTACTTGGTCAGGAGCAGGTTGCTTCTAATTTCTCCCCACAATGCCTAAAGAGAATGTACAGAAATCCATGGAACAAAGGCCATAAGATATGTAGATTGAGATGTAAGATAGTTGTGTCAAAAGGAATAAGAAATAGTTTATTCTGTAGCCAAATATGAATGATCACAACACAGAACACAGATTCAGTTTATCCTCAAAATCAAATTCCAACACAGTAACAATTATGAAGTTTCTATAGCAACAGAACAAGGAAAGTTATAAACCAAGTATTTGGTTTATAACAAATTACAAAATACAACCTTTGTGAGCAAGTGAAGGTACCTTTGGTGAGCCCATGCCATGGTGTACTGAGAAATTATGCCATGCAACAGATCTAGTTTAAAAGTTGTTTACTGGGGAAGCAGAGAAGAGTGAGGACCTGGGTGAAGGATAGAAGCAGACAAGTGGACATGTAGACAGACAGACAGAGAACAGAAGAGAGGGCAGAGGAGGGAGAGCACACAGAAAACAGAGAGGGGGAGAGGGAGAAGGAGAAGGAGAGGGAGAGGGAGAGGGAGAGGGAGAGGGAGAGGGAGAGGGAGAGGGAGAGGGAGAGGGAGAGGGAGAGGGAGAGGGAGAGGGAGAGGGAGAGGGAGAGGGAGAGGGAGAGGGAGAGGGAGAGGGAGAGGGAGAGGGAGAGGGAGAGAGAGGGAGAGGGAGAGGGAGAGGGAGAGAGAGAGCTGGGGTGTGCGGTCCTTTTATTCAATGCCCACACCTGGCACTCCTAGCAGCTGCAGCAGTTCATGATGTAAGCAATTGTCAGGTCCTGGAGGAGAGCAGGCCAGTGGAATTATCTGCACACTAACACCAAGACAAATTTCAAACACATCAGAAGAAACATCAGGAGAGTGGGTTACGGTAAAATGGGGAAATCTGCTATAGGCCTCAGATCTTATATGATGACTAGGATAATATACCCCTGAACATATTGTAAGACTTGTCCCTGTATTACAATTGTTAATTGCTGGGCCAGCTGCTCCAGACTATGTAAATGTTTGTCACTTCCTCACCAAAAGAAAGGCAAGCTGCTATGGAGTAGATTGGGTAGGTCACATAGCCCCCCAATGCCAATGGGATGAGTAAGGATAAAGAGCTGGCAACTGGAGCTGGGGCAGAAGACAGACACAGGAGACAGAAGGAAGAACGGAGGAGGGGAGGTAGAGCAGTGAGAGCCACATGGAGAGACCAATTGCAGGTGACATTACAGGTTAGCTGAGGGACTGCCCCAGAAAACAAGCAACAACCTTATACTACACAGATGTCTTTGTGTCTTTATTATTAAACCCCAAGTGGAATCTTGAGAGTCCTGCAATAGCTGACAACTGGACATTGGAAGTGAGGGGCCTGCTTGTACATTCCCAAAGGATTTGACCTGAAAGTCACAAGGAAGTTAGGTCACACATAAACATCGGCAGTGAATGGCTATTTCAGGGGCTAAGGCAGCCAAGATAAATTTGTCTCCAAACCTATACATTCTAGCTTCCCATAGTCATTTAGTGAGGCTCGTAGAATGTTTTAAGTAGGTATGTATGGCTTTGGGGGTCTGCTTTCCCCCTCGGGGTATCCAGGAGCCATTGCATACCTGCTGGACTGGGAGGAATGAAGCTTAGCTCAGGTGGGTGGGTAGGCAGAATCCAGTTGGTGTGAGCGAGGGGGAATGAACCATCTTCACTATATCTCCCAAAACAGCTCTCTGTATTGGGAGAAACGAGGACCATATAAACCTTGGGGAATGGGTAGGGGCTTTTGGGTGAATGTATATCATTGACTGAGGCCCAGATGCTAGGAATGTTTCATTTGCATGAAGAAGAATTCTAGGTGCTAGCTTCACTTGTCCTTATAAGGAGACAGGATGCTTAACCCAAAACCTGACCACTAGGCTACATGGCCACCTCAAGGACAGCAGAAGTGGGGGTCATAAGGCATACATGAGCTGGGACATGCAGGCTTGGAGCACAGAGGAAACAACCCTACTATTTTCTGCTGGTCTCAAGATAAGATTTTTGGGTTTGGACACATTTCAATCTCACTCTTGCTCTAGACACCATTCCTCTCTCCCCCAGGTCACATGGCTTTCTGGATCCACATCACCCCCTCTTTGATTTTATAAAGGGAGGTGTCATCATAGTTGTCAGCCTCTATGCTGGGAATGGTATTGAACCAGGACCTGACTGGCCCCTGTTAA